>NC_091824.1:119020134-119197634 GCF_038994185.2 Dermacentor albipictus | reverse complement strand
CGTCTCTATTGCTGCTGTTGCCTTCAACTTTTTTGCCGGCTGCGCTGCAAGCTTAAATCACTCGGAGTCGGAACAATAATAATCGCGGGCTCTTATGAGCGCCTGCATCCTGTTTGCTAAACTTGACGCCGGTTACCTTTTTTTTTTTCTCCCTGCTTAGTTTTTCGCGCATGGGTTGGAAACACATTCTTTAGTCGCTTTTCTCGCCGATGACAGCGGCACCGCGGACAATTTGCAACTAGGCGCCTCATTTAGTGAACGCGTCGGGTATAACGTCTCAAAGCAACGATGAAGCTATGAGGGCTCCAGATTAATTTAACCATCCGTCTTGCGTTGCAGTTTTTTATTGCGATATCAAATACATGGACACTTCAGGCATATTTTTTATGTCGGCGTCGCCGTGATGTTCCTTATAAATCAAAGTGCGATAACATCGCGGCGCCGTATGCTGCAGGTGCGAGCGAAAGCTTGCGAGGGCGAGATGACAATACGGATGGTGGCTTGATGCGGCGGCGTCTTCTCGCGCTCGCAAGGGAGGAAGGCGGGGAGGATGCACGCCTTCTAGCGCGCGCAAGCGGAGGGGGGGGGGGGGAGGAGGTGGAGGGCAGGTTAGTGCGCGCAACTCCTTTCTACTCCAGATGCGGCGGCTTAGCGCGGGCGCGTGCATCCTATCTCGGAGGCAATCTGCGCTGGGTCCGAAGGCTAGCCGACCGCGGATATAGCTGATGGATTCGTGTGCGCTGTGGGCTGCGTTTCCGCGCGCTTAGTTCGCGCTGAAGGGAGAGGCAGCAAGAAGGGGGATTCGCTTGCAGCTGCTACCGCTCTTCATCACGGCCGCGTTCTGGCAGCGACTGTCCGCGGTCATCGAGTGAGATGTGTTCATATTTGCTTGACAACGAGCCTGTTTAATTAGTTTACAGCAGAGTGTTTACAGTATGTTTATGTAGCTGATAGGACGACTAACTTTACTTCGTATATCTGTCTAATAATTCGCTATCGCAATAATAATTCGCTTCGTCTGCCGGGCAAGACTGACTTTTTTAACGTGCATCTGAACCTAAACACAACAGCGCTTTCTTTTTTTTTCATTTCGCCTCCTTAGAAATGTGGCGACCGCAGCCGAGAATCGAATCTGCGACCTCGTGCGAAGCTGCACAAAGCCATGGCCAGTCCAACACCGCGACGGCGGGTGGGTTCCTTACTGCAGTGAAGAAGCCACAGCATCTGCTTATACTTGGAACGTGGCGAAAGCTCTCTGCAGACTGCATGGCGGGCGTCTCATTGTATCGACAATGCTCGAACGCTCACGAAGTTCAGAGGAGCACCTGTGTGCATCATCAAGAGCTCTGGTACACTCTGCCTGCCGTATAGCATTTAGTGCAAAGTTATTTTAAGTTTCGCGAAGAGATAAACGAATAGCAGTATAGTGATAGTAAGGGTACTGCACTTCACAGGAATGGAAAGGGAACGGATGCAGACAACGCGACTGCCTCGCTGCCTGAAATTTCCCGCGGTTGTAGAGAAAGTACAAGGTAACAGTGGTAGTGGAGAGAAAGGACAAGCGTTATAAAAAAATGGTTGATCCCTCTTCCATAAGAATCGCCAGAACACGAAAGTGAAACGGGTCTTCACAAAAGCTGTTGCATGTTAGCTTCGTGAACTCACGGTCCGCTGCAACGAAAGGCGCAGGAATTGCGTGTCGGTGACCGCGTTGCAGTTATGCCTGGCGCGCGACGTCCTGTTGGCGAGCGTGGTCCTGCTGCCGAGTCGCTTCGGCGATGGGACGAGCATTTCGGTCCGCCTCGGTATGGTGTCTTGGGCAGCTAGTTGAGTTGCGACGCGCTCAGCTTCAGGAATGCAAGTGGCAGAGTTTGCAGCGTGCACCTCGAACGCACGAAGGCATTCTGCTTCACCCTGGCCGGTATATCGCCGGACAAAAGCGAGATACGCCCGTCGACGTCGTTGCCTTTCTGCGCTGCTTAGCGCAGCAGTTTTCTTAGGTGGTGCCATCGCAAGCGAAGCAGTAAGCGGCGTGTAGGCACTGCTGATGCATGTTGAAGGTGCACTGTGTAGGCGACGAGGCGTCACAGCTAATTGGACGCGAAAGACGAAGCATCTTGACATCACTGCTATTTCCGGTTGTGACGTCACTTTTTATATTATTTATTTAATTTTTTTCGCCTGCTGTTAGTTGTCCACCGATATGTAGCTGGCAACCGCTGCAACGAGCCGCCATTGTCTTGACATGTGGGCTTCTGTGAAAGGGTCCCTACCAGTTTACTTATACCACGATGAGACAAAAGGAACAAGCGTGAGTGTTTGTCGCTTGAAGTGTATACTGTCCGCTCCGCTCGGACTGCTGTATACATTGCGCCCTTTGATGTGGTGCACGCACACAGCTGCACATCTTGTGCACACGACACTCATGCCAACAGCGGAAGGCACAAAGCCACCCTGGCTCTACCGCAGAGTCGATTGAGCGGAGCGTGAGATTTCGGCCCGATTGCCTTCGTCGTTTTTGCAGAAAAACAAAATGAAATGTCTCTGGAGACCTTTCATGCCTCCACAGGGGAGCCGCAGGTACTGCGCCGTAGGTAGTGTGACATCACGGTGGCGGCGACGACCGCGCCTGGAGCGTCCATATAATTGCGACCAAAGTCAACAATGATTAGGATATTGCTGAAGACAGGCAATGAAAGAAAATGGGCCACCTATATACTTTACAGGGGAGCTGACTCCGAGTTTCGAAATCACACACCCTTCTTTTGGTATCCATTAGTTGCGAGAGCATACAGTTTGCGAGAACCCAGATTTAGGCACATGTGTCTTCCTTTCGAACATGTTATCTTAAAGGGGCATGTAGAAAAATTAAACGTAGTTATTGTTAGATCTTTACGTTACAGTTTTCCGTTGTGCCAATCAGATATGCGGAGAAAATCTGCCAAATAACCTGAGCACCCACAGAGGCTTTTGAAGGTAAAGGATATTAGCAGCGTCTGCAGCATTTCGGCTCCAATGACACTGGAACGGCGCATGAATTGTCCACCCTTTCAGACGTTCGTTACTGTAGGCTGGTATAAAGGAAAACGAAATTAGCCGCAACCAATCTCACGGTGAATGTCGACGTCAATGCGATTTGCACTCGAGCAATGCAGCGACGCACCATGTAGTGAGGAAAGCAGGCAATAAATGCTAATCGCATTATTACAGACACGCGCTACAGGGCCACAAGAGTGTGTACATTTCCGACGCCACCAGAAAATTGGCAGTTTCGCCCTAAAGGCGAATCATGCACCTTCTGCGACAGCAGGGTTTAGCGTTGCGCTTGAGCTTCTCGGGCGGTGTTCTCATTACACGCTGATGCGACATGTTCGCGCGACGCAGCACGCAAGGCAACTCCTCCTACGTAGATGGAACAGCGCCCTGGCAGCTACCAGGCGTCTCAAAACGCCAGTGTGATGAGGAGTGCCGCCAGGTGGCGCTGCAGGCACCGCACGTCTCGGTGGTGCACCAGATGGGACCGACAGGAAACCGTTGGCGTTAGTCAGCGCCTAGTTAAGTAATGGACAACGTTCGTTTGACGTTCACTGCCCGTTCCGCTCAGACCTGTGACACCGCAGCTCAGCAGAAAAGCTAGCGTGCTTATACTGTGCGTGCGCACAACGCGAAGCAGCGGAAGATACAACGCCGCTCCGGATCGGCCACCGAGGCAATTGAGCGTAGCGTCGACGTTGCGTGCATTTCGATTCGTCGTTCTATTGCGATAGGAATCATGTGGATACTCCAAGCGCATTTCTGCCGTCGCCGTCGCCGTGAGGCTCCGTATAAAGGGCGATAAAATCGCCGCGGCGCGCCGTATGCTGTATGTATACGCAGCATACGGTGCGTACAGCATACGCACCGTATGCTGTATGCTGTATGCTGCGAAGGTGAGCCGGCGATAGCGGCTCAATCTCACGCATGAAAGGGAGGGTCGAAGGCGGGGAGGAAGCGCGCCGTCTTTCGTCGCGCGCGTGGCTCCCGGGGTAGGGTAGGGAGCGGGACCGGTTCTACTCCGGGCGGCCCGTGGCGGCCACGTGCTCTCGCCCGTGCCGCTGTATCTTGAAAGCCATCTTCGACATGAATACTTTGTTTAGCGCGAAACGACAGACACAAGAAAGACGACAGGACAAGGCACCTTGTCCTGTCGTCTTTCTTGTGTCTGTCGTTTTGCGCTAAACAAAGTATTCATGGATTCGCACTAACTAGCCCGCCAACGCATTGTGCTGAACCATCTTCGACAGGCACACAATCCGCCGTTCGCTGTTTTCGCGGTGTAGTTCGCGTTGGTGCGAGAAGCAGCGCGAAGGTCGATTCTCTCATTACTGCTGCCATGCTTCCTCACTACATCGTTTTCAGTGTCCACGGTCATCGAGTGAGGTGTGTTCACGTTTGCTTTGTGCGCACGTGGTTGTTAATTTAGTTAGTATGCCTCTGTTTACAAGTTTATACGGCCGATAGAGCTACTATCTCTACTCCGTATAGGTGTCCACTTATTTGCTATTGCAATCGGTGCTTCGCCTTTCGGGCGAAACTGCGACTTTTTTGCAGTTAAATGTACCCCGCGCCTCCGGAGACTCTCGCTGCAACCTTCAGCGCGCGTTCCGCGCATGCGCCGTCGAGCGGGAACGCACGACAACCGCGGCGGAGGCGCCGACGGCTCGAACGCGCCGCGAACGCCCGTCCGTATAACTGATATCGCATTAAAAAAATATTTGCAGATTTATGCCAATCTGGGTAACTGATGCATGAAAAACCGCGAAGCTGCGTACGCGTGTTCTCACCCCCTTCGCAAGTGCTAGATGTCTGTTTGCTGGCTGTTCATGTAACGCATTTACAATTTCCATGCTCTTGATTACTCACAATGCTTTACCAACATTACACAATTATATAGAATGCATTATACAACCATATAAAATTTGTAGCACACTCTTTACAATTTACCTCGTTCTTTGTCAACTAGTGACGGATCCTACACAGGCTATGTTGCAGAACGACTCGGTCAATGGCCACCTTTCATCAATGCAGTTGTAGAAATTCCTACCGGGTCAGGTAATAATTTGGTAGGCACGTAGGCATTTAGGAGGTAGGTAGGGCAGGTAGGAGAAATACCGAGAGAAACACGAATCAACGACTATGTGTTATACACTCTTACGTACATAAGGCTATTTCATATGCTATTCTACACTTTTAGAAGTGAAAAAAAAAGAAAGGAATAGATTAGAAAAAGGATAGATCTGCTGCGTAGCCCAGTTCTATACGTGTATCACAAAACCTCGATGATGTGCACAGCAGCAGTTACACTGAATGGCAATGTCGCTGCCAACCACAATGCCAAATTATCGAATTATACCAAGACACAGTATATCTTTGTCGTAACCACTGCCCCCCAGTTTGAAACTCTATAGCAGCCTCCCGCTTCGAGGCGTGAATGCGCCTCGAGCCGTCCGTATGATTTCTATCGCAAGAAAATACCAGCACACTAAACAGCACAGCAGGTTTTACAATCTTACCCATAACTTACACTCATAACCATGACATGCAAATAAATGCCGCAGAAGCTACGGAGAAGAGATTTTAAATCACATTCTGCCGGTAACCCTTAAAAATTTTCTGGGAGGAAGAGCTTTGCTTTTGATACTAGAGCGTAGAAAAGCATTCGTTATTTAAGATTTTTTTGTTAGGGCTGGTACTGCGTTTTATAGTACCTTTGTATATTTCATTGTTTTCTTGTATTTCAACATATGTGACTGCGCCTGTTATATTATGGCCACTGCTGCTTGTTCAGGGAGTACACAAAGCATCCAGGATCCCTCAAGCTTCTAGGACAGCTTATTACCTGGCCCTTCTCACAATAATCTTTGTTGTGTGAAGAAGAAGACGCGCCTCGCGGCACAGCCGCATTGCCAACGCGCGGCTCGTCTCGGCTCGCGCTGTTGATTGCTGGCGTCCGTTTGGACAGTGCTTCGGGCTGCTTCGCCGTTCCCGGCTGCTGTGCCGTTACATTAGGAGCCGCCAATAAACCTTTTCTCAATTGGTGGAGGTGCTGGGACTCAAACCCCGTCGCTTGAAACTCTGGAGCTGAGATCACGAACGCTACCACCCGCCATGACCGACAGCTCCTCCCAAACGGCACCGACGCCACAGTCCGTTACCTGCACCGGCGTTCCACGACAACGGGACCCCAAGGTCTTCAGCGGTGCAGACGACGAAGACGTAGAAGACTGGTTTGCGTCGTATGAACGGGTGAGCGCACACAACAAGTGGGATGATCCCGCCAAGTTAACTCACGTCATCTTTTATCTGGCTGGTGTTGCCCAACTGTGGTTTCACAACCACGAAAGTGACGTGCCCACATGGTCAGTCTTCAAGACAACCTTTACGGAAGTGTTCGGCCGACCCGCTGTTCGCAAGCTCCGTTCCGAACAGCGCTTGCGCGCCCGAGCACAGCAGACGGCGGAAACGTTCACAAGCTACATAGAAGACGTCGTGGACCTTTGTAAACGAGTCAACGCCGCAATGCCAGAAGCTGAGCGAATTCGCCATATACTGAAAGGCATCGATGACGGCGCATTCCAGATGCTCCTAGCCAGGAATCCGCGCACTGTGTCTGAAGTTGTCAGCCTGTGCCAAAGTTACGATGAGTTGAGGAAGCAACGCGCTTCGACTCGGCGTCCTTTGGGAAGCGACGACTTGTTGGCGAGCCTTGACAACATGTACGACCCATCCTCATTCTTTCAGCGGGTCAAGGACTTTGTGCGTGAGGAAGTTGCTCGCCAACTTTCTTTAGTCCCCTTCACTCAGGAGCCCACCTCCCGTCTTCCAAACACGCTCCGCACCCTCATTTCCGAAGAGGTCGCCCACGTTGTCCCTTCCGCACCACATCAGCCGCCTGCAGCCGTGAATCTCAACTCTACGCGGGCAGTGCAGCCTGTCGCCACGCCTCTCACCTATGCGCAGCCAGTCCTGCCTGTGGCCGCGCCTCTTACGTACGCCCAGGCAGTACGCAGGCCTCCACCGGCGTCTTTCACGACCCAGTCCCAACCGCTGCCACCGGAAGCCCATGCTACATCTTGGACCGCACCGCGAGCTAATCCTTGGCGGACACCTGACAACCGACCCATCTGTTATTCTTGCTGCACTCCCGGACACGTCGCCCGATATTGCCGCCGTCGTCCTCAAGCGTTCGGCGACGCCTCGCGGCCCTTCCAGTACGGCAGCCAGCCATTTCGCCAATACGCCGCTCCTTCCCCCCAACCGTATGCTCGTGCTGACATCCCAGCATTTCCTTCGCGTCGCTCGCCATCCCCTCGCCGACGCTCGCTCTCCCCAATGCGTCGGCGACCCGCGCCACCTGACCAGGAAAACTGAACGTCGCAGTTCAAGAGGCAAGAACTGCGCCCCATTCGAACTGTCAAAGTCCTCGCGCCTCTCCTGCTAACGTGGTCGAAATTTGTGTAGAAGGTGTTCCTACATTCGCTCTTGTGGATACCGGCGCAGCCGTTTCTGTGATAGCCGCCAAACTGTGCCGTTCGCTGCGCAAGGTGACCACGCCGCTTTCTGGACTGTCGCTTCGTACGGCAAGCGCGCAGCCCGTCACTCCGCACGCAGCCTGTACTGTACGTGTGCTTATTCACGGCATTGTTTACATCGTCGAGTGTATTGTTCTTCCCACCTGCTCGCATGACGTCATCCTCGGATGGGACTTCTTATCCAGTCATAAAGCCGTGATCGACTGCGCACGCGCCGAAGTTGAATTTTCCCCTTGTGACGCACCCTTGGACGAAGATTGCGACCGCCCTTCTAAACTTACCGTGCGCGAGGACACAGATATTCCACCTGGCTCCTTCGCCCTCGTCCCCGTCTTTTGCGATGCCATCGCTGATGCAACGGTCCTCTTCACGCCGTCCGACGTCTTCATGAGCCGTAAATCTCTCCCACTACCCTTCGCGACGCTTGACATGGCTGGCGGCTGCAGCAATTTCTACTTTTACAATCCCCTCTGTGCGCCTCTTACGTTGCTCGTTGGTGAATGCCTTGGCTTCGTGGAACTCCTCGACTCTTCGTCTTTGGTTGACGTCCCTGGAGACTCTTTTGACGTCGACCCCGGCCAAGCATCTTCGATGTCCGCGCTTGAAGAAACGTCCAGGGTTGCGTTCTCGCATGCCATCGCCGATACCCTCACACCTGCCGAACGCGCCGACCTTCTTGATCTCCTGCACAACTTTAGAAGTTCATTCGACGTTTCACAACCTCACCTGGGCCGCACGTCGGAAGTGCGGCACTACATTGACACCGGTTCACATCAGCCGTTACGTCAACGACCATATCGCGTCTCTGCCGAAGAGCGTCGTGTCATTACCACCCAAGTCGAAGATATGCTGCGCCGTGATGTTATTCAACCTTCGCATAGTCCCTGGGCATCTCCTGTCGTTCTCGTTCGCAAGAAGGACGGGTCTATTCGCTTTTGCGTCGACTACCGTCGGTTAAATAAGGTAACGCGCAAAGACGTCTATCCTTTGCCGCGCATCGATGACGCCCTCGACAGTCTTCAGGGCGCAGAATTTTTCTCGTCCCTTGACTTGCGTTCAGGGTACTGGCAGGTCCCCATGGCTGCGGCCGATCGCCAGAAAACCGCGTTCATTACACCTGACGGTTTATATGAATTTAAGGTGATGCCTTTCGGGCTTTGTAACGCCCCTGCCACCTTTGAACGACTCATGGACAACACTCTGCGTGGCCTCAAGTGGTCTATATGTCTGTGTTACCTCGACGATGTCGTGGTTTTCTCGCCTGATTTTCCTACTCACCTGCTCCGCCTTAGACAAGTTTTGACCTGTTTAACGAACGCTGGCCTTCAACTCAACCTCAAGAAGTGCCGCTTCGCCGCGCGAGAGCTCACCATTTTAGGCCACGTTGTGTCCAAGCACGGCGTTCTACCCGATCCTGCAAAACTTCGAGCAGTCGCTGAGTTTCCGAAGCCTCAGACCATCAAAGAACTTCGAAGCTTCGTGGGCCTATGCTCATATTTCCGGCGCTTTGTTCGAAATTTCGCATCGATCATGGCGCCATTGACTCAGCTTCTACGCGGTGACGCCGCCCTCTCCTGCTGGTCCCCTGCATGTGACTCCGCCTTTGCTACGCTGCGTCGTCTGCTCATCTCCCCACCTATTCTTCGCCATTTCGACCCGTCAGCTGCAACTGAAGTACATACAGATGCCAGCGGGGTCGGTCTCGGCGCCGTACTCGCCCAACGAAAGGAGGGCTACCCCGAATATGTAGTCGCCTATGCGAGTCGCACACTGACGAAGCCTGAGGCCAATTACAGCGTGACCGAAAAAGAGTGCTTGGCTTTAGTATGGGCACTTGGCAAGTTCCGACCATATCTGTACGGGCGCCCATTCGACTTGGTCACAGATCACCATGCGCTTTGTTGGCTCGCCAACTTGAAAGATCCCACTGGCCGCCTAGCCCGTTGGGCACTACGCATCCAGGAGTACGATATTCGCGTCGTCTACCGCAGTGGACGCACACACTCCGACGCAGATGCCTTGTCTCGTTCACCTTTACCTCCAGACTCGGCCTGCGCAACAACTTCCGCACATTCCGTGTCATCCCTCGACATGGACTCCTTTGCAACCGCACAACGTCGTGACCCGTGGGTCGCTTATCTTTTCGACTATCTTTCTGGATCGTCGACCATCCCTGTATCCCGAACCCTCCGACGCCAAGCAGTTCATTTTGCCATTCGTGACCAGCTGCTGCACCGACGCAATTACACTCCTGATGGTCGTCGGTGGCTTCTGGTGGTTCCCCGCAGCTTAAGGTCTCAAATATGTGCCGCTTTCCACAACGATCCGCAGTGTGGCCATGCCGGAGTCTTCAAGACGTACGAACGCATTCGCCACCGCTACTACTGGCGCGGCATGTACAATTTTGTACAGAAGTTTGTTCGGTGCTGTCTTGACTGTCAACGCCGCAAATCGCCGCCTTTACGCCCATCTGGTGCCTTGCAGCCGCTCCCATGCCCTGCCACACCCTTCGATCGCGTCGGCATCGACCTATACGGCCCACTTCCTATGACACCAGACGGCAATCGGTGGATCATCGTTGCTATTGATCATTTGACACGCTACGCCGAAACTGCTGCTTTACCAAGTGCTACAGCGCGGGATGTAGCCTCTTTCGTCCTACATCGCTTCGTGCTTCGACACGGCGCACCTCGGGAACTCCTCAGCGATCGCGGTCGCGCCTTCCTCTCCGAAGTCGTCGAAAGTTTGCTTTCGGAATGCCATATTATTCATCGGACAAGCACGGCATACCATCCACAGACTAACGGGCTCACAGAGCGATTTAACCGCACACTTGGTGATATGCTCTCTATGTACGTGGCGTCTGATCATGGTAACTGGGACCGCATCCTTCCATTCATCACGTTCGCGTACAACACCGCGATCCAGGCCACTACGGGATTTTCACCTTTCTTCCTCCTGTATGGCCGCGAGCCTACGCATACCATCGACACGCTCCTTCCATACCGTCCTGACGCCTCCGAGTGTCTACCTGTTTCCGACGTCGCCCGACAAGCCGAAGAATGCCGCCAGCTAGCGCGCTCCTTTACGGCAGAGCAACAGCAGCGCCAGAAAGAAAACCGCCTCGACACGCATCCAAGCACGACCTACGCTCCAGGCGTTCTTGTGTGGTTGTCGGTCCCTTTCCAAACGCCGGGGCTTTCCTCGAAACTCGTCCCAAAATTCGAAGGGCCTTACCGAGTCTTGGAGCAAACATCCCCGGTGAATTTTCTCATTGAGCCCCTGTCACCACCTGAAGACTTGCGCCGGCGTGGACGTGACATTGTCCACGTCTCGCGTCTCAAGCCCTACCACGACCCTCTGCCTCCCGATTCTTAAGGCGCCAGGATGGCTCTTTTTGTCCGGGGGGAGATTGTGAAGAAGAAGACGCGCCTCGCGGCACAGCCGCATTGCCAACGCGCGGCTCGTCTCGGCTCGCGCTGTTGATTGCTGGCGTCCGTTTGGACAGTGCTTCGGGCTGCTTCGCCGTTCCCGGCTGCTGTGCCGTTACATTAGGAGCCGCCAATAAACCTTTTCTCAGTTGCAACAAATATAGGTTGATTGAAGGCTCCGCCGGTGGCTCGCAGGGAGCCTTTGGGGTTTGCAAAAAGTTAGGAGTACGCAAAGTGTGTCTGAAGTCGCAGTGCGCGTCTCGGAAGTCGCAGAGTATATGTCATGAGAACCAAGGAACGCGGTTTTGCGTTTCACGTGGAAAGACACGTCGATTGAGTGATACTCATTTTTGGAGGGCCGTCCAGAAGCCGCTTGCATTTTAGTTTAGAAATTGCGTTTTGCGATCTTTCCAACAAGAACCAAATTACACTTCTTTATCGCATCTGCAAGAATTGTGCCTAGGGCTAAGCAAGAATGGCTTTGCAAAGTGTTTTGCATTGTTTTAACTGCGGCTCCGTAGAATTATAGGTCTTCCCGGATGAATAGTAGCTCATGAGGAGGGAGGTGTCACGCCTAAGTGGCATATGCTGGATGCGGAATTGCCAGCCCATCCCACAACCATATTACCAGCAAATTAATGACACGTCATGCAAACTAGCAAGTAAGGTATAAGGTATAGAGGAACCCCGGCATTCGCTCGCAAGGTGAACCCTGTTTATACGTGACCTGCTTGAACGGTCTCACTCACTCACTCACTCACTCACTCACTCACTCACTCACTCACTCACTCACTCACTCACTCACTCACTCACTCACTCACTCACTCACTCACTCACTCACTCACTCACTCACTCACTCACTCACTCACTCACTCACTCACTCACTCACTCACTCACTCACTCACTCACTCACTCACTCACTCACTCACTCACTCACTCACTCACTCACTCACTCACTCACTCACTCACTCACTCACTCGCACATAGCCTCTTCAGGGAATGGCGAGAACTCTGCGGTGCCACTTAATTACGTTTTTACGCACTAACACCACAAACTGAGTCCAAAGTGACCAAATGATTGCGCTTAAAAGTCAGCACACGTGCTGCCGTGCCTAATTATGACACTCTTTAGAACGCATGGTAAGGAACAAGCAAAAACAAAAAAGGCACAACGTCCGATATATACCTGCAAGTGGAGTCAACAGCGTCGATTCCAAAGCTTCCACAGATGGATCTGATCACGCAGGCGGGCTATATCAGAAGGCATAAGCCCCCTCAAGAAGAAGAAGAAAAACAAACTTTCCCTTAGCCGCTTTTATTGGCTCAGCGGAAAAATAAAGGTTAAAAGGGACAAAAACATGTTAAAGACAGAGTGATGTCCACATGCTGCGGGCATCTGCTGTAGCAATTTTTTTTACAATA
This sequence comes from Dermacentor albipictus, assembly GCF_038994185.2. Taxonomy (NCBI): domain Eukaryota; kingdom Metazoa; phylum Arthropoda; class Arachnida; order Ixodida; family Ixodidae; genus Dermacentor; species Dermacentor albipictus. The sequence goes on along the minus strand of NC_091824.1, from coordinate 119,185,210 downwards.
CAGCTGCTTCACCTGCACAAAGAAGTAAATATCGTAATTACTCACGTCGGGCGAAGGCGAAAGAGAAAAGAGCAATGCACCACGAAGCACGCACACAGGATGCATACTTATGCAAACGGCGATCACAAACCATGATTGCAAGTCTCATGTCAGTGAAATCTCAAACGCAAGGCATCCACTGCCCAACAGCTACGCAAAGAGAACGCAATGCATAAACGTTGCATGCACGCTCTAGCAAAAAGCGCAGCCTTGCGAACGAACGTGCCTTCGGGAGTCTTCGCTGTTTTTCTTCTTTTAGCGGCTCTGCCGCGCGGCCGCAAAATCTATCACGTGTGAAAACCACATAGACTTGGCGTTGATGTGTTCAATGGTTTCTGACAGTTCCACGATAGCTGGTCATCTTTTGGGTGCTGCCAAGCAGTCGCAGAAGAAAATTATCCGCTTGAGCACTTGCCTTCTTGCTATTGCGTTGACTAACCGTTGCTGGCATAGGCCTCTGACCGAGTACAACTTACGGTTTAAAAAAAGAAAAAAAAAAGCATGATAAGGCTCCTGGGAGAAGTGCATTCCTCCTTGGCGACTAGAGTGTTAACCGTTTTCACAGGTTTTGCTCACCGAATTCTTGAGCTTTATGCGGCTGAGTAAACATTTGCATTCCCGCACGTTTGCTGCATATCGAAACCTGTAGCACGCGAAGCACGTGCTAAGTGCAATGATTAGGCGCTTTATCTTGCTTCGAACCACGTGAGATTCGCCTGAAGCGTTGCAATCACATCGCCGTATTTCGTGGAATTATAAACTACTGAAATCTTACGACTCCTTCGATTTTTTTCTGACTACTTTCGCGTATAAAATACGAAACAGTTGGCCTCTCAGCTTCTTGGTCAATATCGGAAGCCACATTCCACAAGTAGCGGCCCCCTCTGAAACCTGCTGTGCGACCTAATAAAACTAAAATTTGAGATTCGTTATTCACCGACACGTCAACTGAATGGAATTCATCATCATCATCATCATCAGCATCATCAACATCATCGTCGTCGTCGTCGTCGTCGTCGTCATAGTGCCGTTCTTTTACTCATCCTCCATATCTCCTTACCGTAACGCGCTCGTGTAACGAAAGTGCTTTGGATGAACGTTAGAAAACCGCAAGCGTTCGCAATCAATTCGGGCCTCGTCACTACGGCGTTCACTGAGAAGCCCACTGAGAAGTTTCGAAACGTTAAATTGCAAAATTTTCTTTTTAACTTTAAGGCTGGTAGTTGGCTCGAAAGGCAATTGTTTAGGCCGACCTCTGAAGCTTTCTTTTTCTTGTAGAGTAAATATCCCTCTCTAAAAATGCCAATGCGGGTTAAGCACGTCAGATAAAGAGAGTAAATGCTCCGTTGGGCACCTTGCAATGGGCAAAGGACAGAAAGGTCTAGGAGAAGGAAAATGAAGGTGTGAAAGAAACTGCCTGCGCATTCGTGATGAGGCGACTTGCAAGGCTTACGATATGGCCAAGCTTTGAAGAAAAGAAAACAAACGAGAAATAATTTATTATCACTAATAATCACATACAGAAAGCAAGAACTTCTTGTTGTTTCCGTTGCGAGCCATGGGCAATCCCTCCCCTCCCCCCCCCCCCCCCTCGTGGGTACGTGCCATCATTTAGAAGGAAGAAGAAGAGGACCCAAAGTCTCGGTTATCCGAAGGAGCACAGTACTGCATGTAGTTAAACCGGTATGGGCCAGTCATTCGATAGTCGTCAGTCGTTAGTCGTCGTTAGTCGTCGTTAGTCGGTGGTATTCACGTTCGTTGGAGAGCACTGTTCTTTGTGCAGTGATGTAAAAGAGAAGCGGCGCTGGTTCAGGAAGACGATATGCAGACGACATTTAGTGATGATGAAGACGAAGAAAAAGTGTTAATCTTAGATGCGAGCACGTGAAGGTGCGGAAGAAGGCATCGGTAAGAATTATACCGCAAGGAAGACGCATCCAGTGCTTGCGGCCACACTGCTGGTTAAGTTAAAATGTCAGAATGATACGTTTAAATGTCATGATATGTTATGATATATGTTAGAAATGATATGCCAGAATATTACAATGATATGTCAGAAAGTTAACTTTTATTTATCTCTATCCTTGATCGCGATTCGCACTTTTCAGATACGCTAGCGACACCGCGCGGATGTTTTCTCCCGAGTTTTATAGCAGCGGCGTTCTCCCGGCTTATACAGTTTCCGTCGATTTCACCGCTTTTTCAGAATAGCGACAAACGATCAAAGGGGGAAACATAACCCGCATGTTTATTGCTCCACAATGCAAAAACTGTGTAATAACTATCCACCCCTTCCCGAATGTTAAGAAACAAAAGAAGTTCTGGGAGATAAAACTGCAGATTGGCAAGAATGAGAACTACCGAATGGTCGTGTGCAGCGTGGAAGAAGACTTCTTTCGGGACCATTTTGTCTGGTGTCTTGAATGTTCAGTCGCATACAGCGGTTCTATACTTTGCTTTCTTGCTAGCTAATTGTGATAGACTGTTGAAAAAGTGTTTGCGTTCCGGTGAATAACGCTGAAGGGGAGTGTTGTTTCTTCGGAAGTATACAATTTAGCCGAACGAACTTTGTAAAAAAAATAATATAGAGGTGACCCCCAGCGTCATTTTTTCGCAATATTGCTCTATTGCATGCGAAAACACTATCGCATACATTTACGGTCGATACAGCCTGTAGTGGCATGGTTGATAATCTCCGCAAATAATCTCACTTAGTAATTTACTGAGATTCGTCCGTATTCACACCAAAGTACTTACGCAAGAACTGTTCGTACAGGGAGTTGCCAGCCGCGACGTCCAAGGTCTTATTAGCAAACGCTGCCGCCTATAGAATGGTGTAAACAGCACTTACGAACGAAAAGTTTCGTGGATTCGGCCCCTGTTTCCTTGTAGCTTTAGGATTATTAAAGAAGTATAGCGGAACTAAATTGACGTAGTGGGACATGCCGCTCATTGTGAATGGACGTGACGTGACATTTACTTTAGGTACCAGCATGACTTCCCAACGCTAGCCCCGTTTATTACTGAGCGCTACCGTGCTCAGCGTTCGACTAACGTACTACTGGGTGCCTCGAACATTACAGAGATATTAAAAAATACGAGAAAAGATTCGCTTATCTTTACAGCACCGACTACGTCGCAAATGAGGAGCTTTTTTTACAGGCGAGCTTTTTCACAGCGCTTGATATTTACAAGAGGTCGAATGCGGACTACAGCACTCGTGGTCTATTTGTAATTCCGCGGCATATAACGTGGCCAACGTCAAACGCAGCCTCACGTTCGACGAGACACATTTACGTTCTTTAAGAAGGTCAACGAATGAGCTAGGCGGCAATAAAGGCTCGCATGCCACCTCTTTTTATTTAATGAAAATAAAAGAAATATTTCTACTTCTGTTAATATTATTAGGAAGAAAAAATTTAAACTAAGAAGTATAGGTAAAAGACTGGAAAATCTAAAGCGCCGTTTCATAATTTTCTCGAGACGCGCGTGTTCCCTTGACCCCTCCATCCCCTCCATCCCCGCCATGATGACGGTTGATGATGATTTATTGACATCCCCTATTGAAACGGCGAGGTGGCAAATAGTCATCCAGCCTGCTCGAGTTACTCACGTATGCTATACATGCTTTTCATTCTAGCATTTTTGTATACACCTCTTTAATCTTTTTTATCTTCCCCAAAACTTCTCTACCTACCTTGTACCGCTACCTATGCCTGTAACAGATCCGTTCGTATCAATCTCTTCCCTACTTTTTTTCACCTATATTCTAAACGTGTCTTATTTACTTCGACCGCTAACCAGTTAATGCCTGCCTTCCACTTTAAATCCAATCACTTCTGGAAGGCGTACGTTACCTACAGGTCTCACTGGGTGAATCTCTTCACATTTTATTAGGATGTGCTTAAGCGGTCTCCGGATTTTTTTTTCTGTAGCATACACATGCCTCATCTAGTTGGGAATACTTGCTCCGGTATGTTTTTGACCTTAGGGAACCAGCTCGAGCCTCAAATAGCGAGGCACTGCCCTTGGTGTTATCCTAGAGATTTTTCCTTCTGATATCTTTGTTCCTGTTCTTGTAAATCTCGATAGACGTTTTGTTTCCATTCTTTGCACTCATTCACAGTCTCTTGTTCTCTGACTTTCTTTCTGGTGACTCCTGGTTGTCTATTTAGATTTTCAATTGTACTTAGTTACCAACTTTTCTTACCTCTTCTTCCATTCTGTGTCCACAATGTTCGGGTACAGATACTTGTGCACTTTAGCCGCCCATTTATTTTGATACATGTACCTGAATCTTACTTACAAATTATATTTGCCCTGCGCTTCTCTGACTTCGAACGAGGCCCAACCCGTGTCACCCTGCACCGCCTAAATTGTGGTTTTGCCGTGCGCTCCCAAGGCCAACCGGCCTAACGATCTTAGGTTAACTTCCAGTCTCTACAAGTTCCAGCCATATGTTGCGCTTCCGCCGCGCCCCCTATAAGTGCTGGAAAGTGCGAATGAATGCTTAATTAAATTCCGTGGTTTTACGAGTCAAAACCACGATATGATTGTGAGGCACGCGGTAGTGGGGGACTACAGAATAATTTTGACCCCTTAGGGTTTCTTAACGTACACCCGCTGGACGGCACACGAGTGTTTTTCGCATTTCGCCGCCATCGAAATGCGGCTGCAGCGGCCGGGATTTGAACCCACGACCTCGGGTTTAGCAACGCAATGAATGCTTAGCGATGTAACAGAGAACCCTGCTGTATGTTCTTTTCTCCGTTCCAAACTGAACTATTGCCGAAGCAGCAGTGAGCAGCTCGCAGTTATGAAACAAACGACGTAAAAATAATGGTGTAAATATTGTTATTGTCTATATAGTGACGATGATGCTGCTGATGATGATTTTATGTCTTTTGGCGCAAGACCCAGATACGCCGAAAGAGCGCCAAGTGGCCATGGCTTCAGAGCACTCACAACTCACGCGAGAAAATAAGCAATAGGAAACAACAGTTATAAACCTGCCCACTAAGATATGCAACCGAGGAGGCCGACGGAAGACATAAGCTTAGCACACTTTACAAAAGCTCCACAGATTCTTTCCCCTCCCCTCGTGTACAGAGGTTGCCTCGTAAATGGCGAATAGCACTCAAAAACTCCAGAAACAGAAAAAAATAACATCAACATAACGAAACTTAAACTACGGGGCAAAAAGGTTTCTCGGTGTAAGCCTCTCGCTCTACAGTGCCACGTGACATTTGCAGGATTGGCGCGCTATGGTTCCGAGGCAACAAATGATCGCACGAAGCGTACAACACACGCAAATCGAATTACAGCCACAGGTGCGCTTGCATAGGAAGCTACTGTCGCACGCATGCATGCGCCCGCGCACGCACACACGCACACGGGCAGAGCAGCTACTACTGTGTCGACCATTCTATAGACACATGAGTCTGTTAAACGAAGTAATTTTGTTTTTGTTTTTTTTCTAGTTTGTGCCCTTGTCGGTCACGGTGAGGTGCACGTGCTCTGAGGCAACGCAGCATAGCCGCTAGCACACAGCATACTCTATAGCGGCCGCGCTCGAGCCAACCACAATAAAAGACACTCGCATAGTTGAAGCGCCACGGTTTCTGTCTGCAACTTGCACTGCACGACGGCAACGCATGCATCCAAAAGTAGCGCTAACGCGTACGAACTCGCGCGCGTACTTTCTTCACGCACGTCAAGCGGGCGCTCGTTGTGAGCCGCACGCATTTTCTGCTCCTTTCTTTACTAAGTGGGTTTGAGTCCCCAGCGCACACGCAGTCGCCAGCGACTGTCTACTGCGGACTCGGCGCCTTGCTTCATTAGCTGCAAACGCACTGCGTCCACGCGCACACGCTCACCCCATCGCAGGGTTGCGCGCGTACGCTCTTCTCAAGCGTCGGCAAGGCCGCGGGGACCATAAACGCCGCGCGTCCTTCTCTTCACTCGTTAAAAAAGTTCCTCTCCCAGTGTACTTTCAGCCATATTTGGGTCGCTGGCTCTCTCTTTCCTTTTTTCGTCTTCTCTTTTTCCCCGCTAATCTGCGACACATGATTACAGTAGCAGTACGTACGAGCAGTGTAACCAAATGCGACAACCTTGAACGAAAAGAAAATCACAGGTTCCAAATGTGCGGCGCTTAGCGCAGCCCTTCTCTGCGGGTGGTAAAAACTTGAAGGCCGTTCACGACGTTCGCCACAAAACGGCAGCTTTAATTCTCACAACTTCGTGGTGCGAGTTTTATTTTTTTTGCGTATGACGCTTTGATTTACGTAAGAGCGCCCCCCGAGGAAATATTCTTTCCAGATTATAACCGTGACAGCGATCGGCCGAAGCAGCGCAAGGTCCACCCAAGGTCCTGTTGGCTTCGAAAGTGTTGCCTCTAAATTACACTTCTCCCTGCCCGGCGGATGACCTTATCTCGGACGCAAGGCACTTCTGTCTGTGATTAGTGACATCGATCTAATCTGCCCTTCTAATATATCGAACCAGCGTGAAGATAACACTGTCTATTCATCACCCATTCAGGCAGAAAGCGGAACCTAAAGAAAAAAAGAAATCATCGCGGGTCAGATAAGGCGCATCAATGCATGCATCTTGCGTTGAAAGTTGAATTTCGACGCTTGATGAGTTGTCAATGTACGTTACACGTTTGTTCATAGTCCCATTATGAGGCTTCACTTATACAGTGTTTGCCTGCCTCTTGTTAAACTTTGAGACCAGCTGTTTCGTTATTTGCGCCAGCGTGGCAGTCGCACCTCATCAGCATCGCCCTGATTATCTCTGCCTCTAGTGAAAGTTTGGCAAGTTGTTTCTTAAAACGCTCAATCGCTACGTAGTCCTAGACATCTCCTCACTACATGTATTTTCTTAATTCTAGGTCTGCGGTCCTTTCTGTTACACGCAGTGTGTTACTTACTGAAGTGCCTGCCAACTATGGCTATCAACGCCAATTTTAAAAGCGAAGGCTTTCTTTGCAAATGCTTTCGGACTTTTCTGACCGTGGCTGCTGGGTGATGATGGCTTGCCAAATAGTTCACTTCAAATAAAAAAAAAGAGGAAGAAGAAGAAGAATTACGTGTCCATTCGAACCACGGTCCTTCAACACAGCTGGCCAGTGCTCCAACAATTAATTACGTACAAAGGCACGTATACTTCTAGAGTGACAACGCCATATAACTCTTTGGGATAATTTCCGCGTGCGCCAAAAACCCTTGATCGACGCTCTTCCGAACTGGGCGGCGGAAGTCGTCATAAAGGGACCTTAGGGTGCGCCTGCGCCAGGTTCTTTTACGCCAAATAGGCTGTAACTAAATGGAGAAATTTATAGCATTTGATTAGCACCTTTTCGAAAGCTTAGATTACAAGATGTGCGTTGGATCAACATAATTCTTTTAGTGCAATTTCGTTCTGGAATGACCTACCGAGTGAAATAGAACAATGTAATTTACTGCATTCCTTTGAAGCTAGCCTGAAATACTACGATATAATACATGATTTCTATGTAATCAATCGATTCTCTAGCTTGATATGCACTCTGACTGGAAAAGTATTTTGCCATTGCCTCTGGTTCAGTTATTTTTTTTTTCTGTAATAGAATTTTATTTCAACGTTCTTTGTTCTACCAGGTGGCTTTCATTGTACACGGCAAATTGAAATCTTGTTTGCTTGGTTTATTCTTACCAGTGCGTGTCAAGAATGAAAGTCCTGAATGCGATTCTTGCACCGCGGGTCTTCCTACAATAGGCTGCCCACATATTATAATAATATTTAATTGAGAAAAGTAGTATAAATTAACGCTGCAGCAAAACTGCGTGTAGCTCATTCATACTCACCAGGAGCAAGATTGAACTTTTCACAACCTTAAACGGAGGTGATCAATCACTACACGTTCCTGGTAGCCACATCTACACCTGAAAGTGGAGACAAATCGTGGGTTGTTGTCATTTTTGTCGCTTTGCTAGCACCACAAAAGACAAGGGTCCTGCTGGAAGTGCAGCACTGACAAGTAAACTATAACAGCGCTAACACATGCATACACAAAGGAACAAGGACGAGACACAAGCACTGGATGCATGTGTTAGCGCTGTTATAATTTTCAAATCAAGTATGCACCAACTCGCCCAGAAAGAAGTTTTAATGAAATAGACTGACAAGTGAATATTTCTCCGCTTCTGATCCGGCTCGTGGCAGTGCCCATGATCAAAGCGATTGTAATATATAAAATACCAATTTCATGAGTTTTGCTCGCGGGTATTTAGTTACTGTTAGTTTTACCTACTTTTACTCGGCACCGCCGCCGCGAAGGACGCCGGTAGTAGCAGTCCTTAGCTGATTGAATCGCAACTGTAGCACCTAACCACCTAGTTTTCCGTTTTTGAGGCAAGCTGCCGGAAATATATAATACGATAGGAAGGATGGCGTGTACACCGCTGAATATTCTTCCTTCCTGTCGTACTTATAGAGAGTCTACTACACCACTGCTTGCCTCAAAAATAGGATACTAAATCGACCACCAAACCATCTGAAGAGTTTTATTATGATTTCATGCATCTCCCTGCCCCCTATTATTTATTATTTTTAAGTCTGGTCAAGCAAGGATTAGTTGGGTCTAAAGTGAGAATAATGGTTCCGCAGCAGGATGCAGAATTGAAAAGAAGCTACTTCCTTACCCCTCACGACACTCCCCCATGTCCATCTCCCCTTAGTAATAATAACCAAAGTGGAGCTGAAGATTATTATGTAAAAGGAAAAGATAATGTTCAATATCCTGGCACGGGACCAAGACTTCAGGATTGCCAGGTAGCATCTAGAGTCTGTACAGGAGCACGTTTATCTAAGTAAATTACTCACAGGGTAGCCTGATCATGAAAAGGAAATTTATAGAAAAATAAAATGGGTTCGAGTGCATACGGCAGGCATTAACAAATGTGACTGGAAGCTTAGTACTGTCGTTGAAAAGAAACGTGTAGAGTTATTGAGTTCTAAAGGTGCTGAAGTATGGGGCAGAAACTTGAAGACGGACAAAGAAGGTCGAAAACAAGTTAAGGACCGCGCAAAGAGCGATGGAACGAGAGATGCTAGGCGTGAAGTTAAGAGACAGGAAGAGAGCGGTGGGGATCAGGGGGGCAAACGGGGACAGGTGATATTCTAGTTGACATTAGGAGAAAAAAAAAATAACGGAGCTGGACAGGCCATGTAATGCGTAGGGTAGATAACCGGTGCACCATTTGAGTTACAGAATGGGTGCCAAAAGAAGGGAAGCAAAGTGGAGGACGGCAGAAGACTAGGCGGGGTGCTGAAATTAGGAAATTTGCAGGTGCAAGTTATAATCAGTCAGCGCGAGACAAGGGTAATTGGAGATTGCAGGGAGATGCCTTCGCCCTGCAGTGGACGTAGGCGGATGATGATGTTAATAGATTACCTGGCAAAGATACACAGTGCAGCTCGTCTCGACATTCTGCTCAAAGTCGACTAAAACCCCGTGGTAGTAGAAGAGCGACGGGTACTCTCAGCATCACGACACTCGCCGGGCAGGCGCTCTTAACGTGGTGAGGTCGACTTACTACACGTTGATACGGACAGAAATACAAGTTAACACGAGGCAGACGAAGTTTTAACAACTAGCCCAATTTCAAGCTTTAGATTGTGTGGTACAGCGCGAAGCAGGGACAAGGGACGCGCGAGAAAAAAAAAACGAGGACGAACTCTTGTCCTCGTTTTTCTCGCGTCCCTTGTCCCTGCTTTGCGCTGTACCACACAATCTAAAATGGAAGACCAACTAGCCCAAATCACCAGCCTTCCTATTTCAAGCTTTGTCGAAAATTAGCAACGAACGACGCAACAAACTTTATTTTTGCCACGAATGATGGTTGATGGGGAGTAACGTGCCAAAGCAACACCGCGGTTATGAGAGTTAGAGAGAGGGAGAGAAATCCATGCTCCGGGTCGATTCCGACCACCTGCGGATCTTTAACATGCATTGTCGAGACATTTTTCACGTTCTGAGCCCAGCTCAATGCGGCCACCGGGACCGGGAATGCAACCCACCATCAGAACGCCATGGCCCAGCGAGCCGCCGCACCAAGTCAGATACGCGCAACGCCGCTTCCTGCAACACCCACTTTTCCTCAGCTCTCTCGTGCTCAGTGGCCAAGCGCGACGTCGCCCGTTTGCTCGGTCGTTTAGGCTTAAAGTTGCAACGAGTAATCGGAAGGCCCTCTTCGATCGCGCCGCGAGCAGTGGCTAGCCGAGGTATTATTATGGACGAGATGAGTCACTTCCCTCCGTGCGGCGCTTTATTTTATTCTGTACGCAGTCATATTGACCGCTGACGAGGCGGTAGCTGTACAGACCCGGCAACCCCGCCGACTCCAGCATTCAGCGTCCGCTCGCACACAGCCGTTCTATAGGCGAGTGGTGGAGGCACGCGCAGCGCGCAGTCGACGGCAGGATACGGTCCGTGCTGCGCAGCCCTTTTATCGTCTGCTGTTAAGTGGACATTCTTTTTCAACAGCGCAAAGGACAAGGAGGACACGAGTGCACATACACAGCTCATTATAAATGATTCGTTGGGTACTACACAGGGCTAATAGCCAACCGCAAGCAGGACACACGATCGTTTTTGCATTCAGCCCCATCGCAACGTGGCCACCGGGGTCCGGCACCGAACCTGCAACCTCGTGCTCAACTGGAGAACCACTTGGCGAGAAATGGAAAGAACGCTTGTGTTTTCTACTTTTTCTTCATGTCCCGTGCAATTTCTCTTTAAGTTCTTTTGTTTTTTTATTGCGATAGGTATGGCCACTTCCGGCGAATTTTCGCCGTCGGCGTCGGCGGCGTCGCCACAAAGTTCCATGTAAAGTATAACATCCAACCACGTCACCGACGCCGTATGCCGTGGGTGCGAATGGAAGCAGGCGAATGTGAGCCGAGAAGGAAGGTGGCTTATGCGCGCACAATGTTAGAGACCACGTGATAAAGCGCGCGCGCAAAGTGGGGGTGGGTGGGGATGGGTGGACGTGAGCGCGCGCTGCCGTGATCAAGCGCGCGCTAGGAGGAGGTGCGACGGCTGACGGCAGGTGAGCAAGCGTCTCCTCTCCTGGACACACCATGCGCCGCCACAATCTCTCTCTCTCTCTCCAAACTAATATCCGGCGTGGGCAAACGTGGAGCGAGCGGAAACGCTTGGTAACTGCATGTGCTCCGTCTTCGCGCTTGCCTGGCGCCTGGAGATCGCGTAGTCTCAAGTCTGGGAGACGTGTTGTAGCGAGCAGCAGCACGAAGCGTTCGCTCCCGTATGCCTGCGCTCTTGATCGCGCCGGCGTTGTCGCAGAGAATGTTCGAGTTCATTGAGTGACGTCTGTTCAAGTGTGTCTATAGGCGCGTCGCACCGTATTTGTTACTTTAAATAGAAAGCGAAGGCTCACTGGAATTTGTACGGTCGATACGGCCGATGATTATACCACGACGAACTTCGCTTAGTTGTCTAATACTTTGCTATCGCTATCAATTCTTCGTTTTTTGGGGGCGAAACTGCGGCTTTTTCTTGGTCGCTTTCTTTTCTTTCTATCAGTGAGGGTATCGGAAAAGGAGAATCATGGCGAACTCTCTGTGTCTCACTGCTCTCTCCCTTTTTCTGTACATCTCTTTTCTTTCCTTGTAAAGATAGAAGTTTCACCAAACAATAAAAGCGAAACTGGAACAAAAAGGAAAAGAAAACCTGAAATGTTGGAAGAAATCGTCTCAAAACGCAGATGCACAAATAGTTAAGAAGTTAGCCCCCCCCCCCCCCCCGTACGAGTATATCTAGTAGCGTAAATAAGCAGTTGTAAAAATAAACATAGGTTCATGACTATTCCGCCATGTTCTACTTCTCCCTCTTTTGCCTCCTCTTCTTTTTACCATTCACCCCATCATCGTCTGCTGTGCAGCGATCTTAGTCCCTCTGTTATTGGCGCTTCATAGTATTCTTGTAAAGTCAAACGCGGTTATAACGATCACGCTTATATGCTAAGAATGGTTCGACAGATGAAGTAATTCCACATACCCAAGCTCGCCTATAACAAACGGGCTTTTGTGATACGTTCATTGTCTACAGATTTGTCATCTCCAGGGAAGGAAACAAGCAAGGAAGGGACCCATTTATTGAAATCACAACTACGCGTATACTAAGTAGGCAGTAGTTTCTTGCCTGTGCATTGAACTATTTTCCAGAGTCATTAAGAACGGCGTTCTTGATGCGCGAGATTGCGCAGACCTGTTCCTATACACTTTCATCACAGTTAGCGCAGTACTAGCGCAGTGCATCCACTGCAGAAAGCGTATTCTGAAGATTCGGGCGAAGCCGCACCTCACGTTCAAGGGTTTGAACGGAACTGACAACGGACGCCCGGTATTCGATATACCGAATGTTCAGTTCACTATTTTACACGAGTATCGCTCAGTAAGTCTTGTGTGTTCGATATAGAGAATAATTACCTTTATCCAGGTTCGACTGTATAAAGAAAAGGCAAGCTGTGGGAGTCATAATAATGTGACCTATCTCATTACGAGCTTTACCGCGAAAGCAAAGCAAAAAGGGACGCTTACCAGAGACTGCGCGCCATTTTTACCTCACACCGGCGGACGACCCATCTGGGCCTGCCGTAACTTAAACAAACAAAACATAATAATGCTATCAATTCTTTTTATTTTACGTTTGTTTTCGCGGGCTTTCCGGCTGTCGATCACAGTACAAAATTTAACGGCTAGCGAAGCGAAGATAACCCATGTTTCAATTATTATTGCACCACGCAAGCTGCAGCCCGCGTCGGAGCTCAATCGCGTGTCGTTGAGGCGAATGCTATTAGCAGCCGAGAAAATTGCGAAAAACGACAGCACAATATTTCCGTAAGGCGGAATTTCTTTGGGACAGCTCCAAGATAGCTTTCTCCTCACACGGCGGACGTGGTCTCGGTGAGTGTGGATTTATTTTTCATCTCTGCATCGTAGCATCGGCGCGGTTTTGGTCGTATCATTCTTAGACTTATTTGCTTCTTTCGATGAAGGCCGTTCCAGTGCAGAAAATGAAAAAAAAAAAAAGACGCCCATGTATTAAAAAGAATTATTTTTATTCTTTAATTGGAGGCGGACTGCTCTCATTCTATCAAGGGAAATATATTAAGACGGGGAAAGAAAAACAGGAAAACAGCCATGTGGCCCTGTTCATTTGAAGCATGGAGAAACGGGAAAGAAAACGTGAACGCAATGCCATGGCTTTGAAGAAGTTAAACTTGCTTAAATTAATCCCCGAGGAAAATATGCCGAGCGGCTGGTTAAGGCGCTGAGCCCTGCTCCCTAAAAGGTCGCAGAAAATGTCGCCCCTTCCTCTCCACATGCACGCTCTCTCTCTTGGCTGGCTAGGGGCAAGAAATTATGGTGTCGAACTTTCATCTCGCTGCACACTTGGGAACCAGAACAACATGAAAGAACGTACTGTAAAGCAAAATTTACTCCATAATAAACATCTTAAATCCTTCAAGATGTTTTTGTTTTCTTTTTACAGTGAAGCTTTTTATGACTAGGGTTCCACGAAATTTTCATGTGCGCGAGCAAAAAATCATCATCAGCAATGGCTCGTGCCACTGCTCGTGCGTTTGTTGTCGTTTTCTTCCATAGCTGGCTACGTTGCCGCCATAGAGTTTCTCACTATAACACCTAGAGGGAAATCTGGCGCCACCGTCTATGGGAGTTTCCTAAGGGGCGCTGTGCCGTCATGGAAATGACGGTACATGTGTCTGCGAGGCTTGCGTTGGCTGGTGTTGTAAGAGGCTTCGCCTGAAGCGTGGAAATGGCTACACAAATAACGCGTTCTTAAAGTAAAATCTTTATATAATGTTTCCATTCACGCATACTACACATTCCAGTGAAGTTTACTCACCTACAATGCACAGCCAAGCGAAGAAAAGCAAGAACAGACGGCAGACTGTTCCAAAGCGAGCACGAATCTTGTCGTCTGTCATCCGCGGATACCGTTTACTTTTCATATATTTGTACATACAATAACAAGTTGCCATAGTTAATCAAAACATGTCTTTGCGTAATAATAAGGCTAAAACAGCTTTTTACGCGGTGGTTTAGTAGAAAATTAGTCATTGTGACAGAATCTAAAGAAATCTAAACAAATATTAAATAAACTGAGCCATCACGTTCGCGAATCTCTAACTCGGCAATAAAAAGCTATATCACAATTTTGTAAAGTGCGTCTATTGGGTCCTCAAACGCATCTAATATGCAATATTCACAACATATATAACTGTCTCGTCATATTCGCATGATATAAGCATTTCGCACGGGATGTGCGTGTCCATCTCATGGCACTCAACATTCGTCCACATGATCGGCGACTTTTTCTTTAGCGGTATCCCAGCGAGAACTGCTTCATATAAGAGAAGGAGGGGCTTGAAGGGCAACTCCGGCGATTTCTTGATGTCGATGGATGTCGATGAAATTCGCTGGGTACGTTCCTCTGAACACTTCCGTCATGTCCTCAAAAAAGAAGGTTTGAGAGTCACACGGATTTTTACAAATAAATTTAATTAATTGCCTAGAACGCTTTACTTCATCCTCAGTTATAGGCCACATTGTGTATGACGTCAGGAGAGTTCCATGCGAAGAAAGCCGGAATCATGCAGACGACAGCGACGAGAGCGTCGAGGAGTCTACGATCGTGAGCTGGTGCACGACGTGAGAAGTTGCTGTCGCGAGAACTTGCGTTCCCTGTGGACGGGCAGTGGGGGGAGGGGGGGTGGGGGTGAAGCGGCGTTAAGTATGGACAGCTGGGCTAGTTGATTATGATTAGCATTATGAAACATTGTTCCAGCGCACATTTGGACACGGACAAGGAGAGAAAGACAACACGAACGCCGGACTGCTAAAAGCTTGACAAGGGTCGAGGAAGGGTTTGCACATAAAGGAGGAGGGGAGAAAGGGCCCAATGTACTAGAAAGTATATCGCTAAGTATGGACAGCTGGGCTAGTTGGTTATGATTAGCATTATGAAACATTGTTCCAGCGCACATTTGAACATGGACGAGGAGAGAAAGACAACACGAACGCCGGACTGCTAAAAGGTTGACAAGGGTCGAGGAAGGGTTTCCACATAATGTCCATACTGTCCATACTTAGCGATATACTTTCTAGTACAGTGGGCCCTTTCTCCCCTCCTCCTTTATGTGCAAACCCTTCCTCGACCCTTGTCAACCTTTTAGCAGTCCGGCGTTCGTGTTGTCTTTCTCTCCTCGTCCGTGTCCAAATGTGCGCTGGAACAATGTTTCATAAAGCGGCGTTGCACTGTTGGCTGCACGAATTTCAGCCCTCGCCATCCGCACACACAGTTTGAGCCGATTCCGATCGCGTTCAGCCGAGGTTAAACCTATGTCACAGTCACGGAGTTCGATCGCGCATCTGCTGCTGCCGGACCTGACCGACTGACCTGAAGCTAATTAGGCCACTATAGAAAACTGCTTCTGCAGTTCAGTTTTGATCATACGGATTTGAAATAAACGTTTCCTAACAAAAAGCGAGAGGCCACGACACGGAGTAGTATCGACATCGGTGCGTTGCCGTTTTCGTCAAGAAAGCTGCCAGCCACAATCGCCGGCATTTGCCTAAATTAAATGCAGCAGCGCAAACAACCACCTCGTTCAACTGCCAACGGTGTCACTACTGGCGTCGCCGTTCCCGCGAGAAAACTACGCGTTCTATAAATGAACATTCATATGCGCGAAGTCCTCATCTGTGTCTGCTTCACGAAACATATTGTGTGCATGTAAAAAATAGGAAGAATGGCAAGCTCTCAGCATAACAATGATCCCGTACTACGGTTCCCCGCTCGCTGTTTTCGCAGGTGTGTGGTCGCTCATAACAGCGCCATTCAGAGTGATGCAACAGTGCTTTCATGCACAAAATCTGCTTGTTTTAATATGTTCTGATATTACCTGATGCTACCAGTCAGCAGCTATCATTATATCTCAAGTGAACGACGAGTGGTCGCTGTACCTGCCGATGTAAGCAAATGCACCGATCGGTGTTTTAGGTTGTCAGCGGCGTTCTTGCGGGATACGAATGCGGAAACTCGTGCTCCACATCTAACAGTGAGGATGCGAAGCGCTCCCCTGAGAAGGGTAAAAACACCTAAAACAGCACGCAGCACGTATAAAATCAGATAGGGCTACCCTTGGTCTTAACGTTGCAGCACGATATGTAGCGCATGGGTGCTGGCTCACGTGGTGGCGGGTCGAATGCGAACGGCGATTGGTGGCTGTTGAATTCGTCAGGATCATAACTGTCAATATTTGACACACCCGAGGCGCTGGTGCAGCTGACGTTGTCACTCGAAGGTCCGGCGCGGTCACGAATCAGCTGTGCGTCTGCTATTCGCTGGTTCCGTTCACCCAGCGGGCAATACCGGCATGCCTTGTGCGCCTTCCCCACTGGGGATGCTCGTGAAGTCACACGAAGAGGTTCGCTTCGCTGCTTCGTCAGGTTTCGGTGTCGTTCTTGTGTTTTTTTTTTCTTTTTTTTTGTTATTTAAAACTATTTTCACATTTGTGGAACAAATCTACTACCAGACGCGTGACAGGGGGGTCTCGGGAACCTAATATTCCACTACCTTGACATGGTCGAAAAATCACCGGAGTTGCCCTTTAAAGCACGTGACGTCATTCTAATTAGGTAAGCCGAGTGTGTTAAAGCGTTCACCTTCGAAGCTACATGACGTAAAGCTAGTACCGCCATTTAAATGAAACCGACGGAAACGAATACGTGTTTCTCAGAATAAGTGTTACAAGAAAGGACAAGATCATCAAACCGTCAATAAGAACGAGTGAAGCCTATTCAATTACACATAATAGAATAGGCTTCTCTAACTAACAAAAGAAAACGCAACGAAACAAATTAACTTTAGGAACTGTAACTCTAATGACTACTTAGAAAGGTTCACCGGTTTACGTTCGGCAGCGCCTTGGGCGCGTTTAGTTTAAAACGGATTTACGTGAAATCTTTTTGGGTCAACTGGACGCTGAGCGAAAGCCAGCATAACAAGTGAACAGAAAGCATACCAGCACAGCACAGAACTGAAGCTCCGATTTTCCTCTCTCCAACCTCGTTTTAAAGCTTGGCTGATCTCCGGATAACAGAAGCTTAAGTGACAAAGCCCCTGCTGGACCGTTCTAGAAAAAAAAAACAAAGCAAAGCTTGCGAATTGAGCGGTTCAAATCGAGTTGACAATATCCATCGGTTTGCCAGCTCAACTGAGGCAGACACTTTCTTCGCATGGACATGGTGGTTGGAGCTTCGGGTCTACTCTATGGCGATGTTCTTCGCGCCAGTTACGTTGCCTGCGCCCTGTCAGAAGAAATAATAGTGATACAACGAGCGGGATCGAAGCATATATATATATATATATATATATATATATATATATATATATATATATATATATATATATATATATATATATATATATATATATTGCGAGGAGGCATCG
Source organism: Dermacentor albipictus (assembly GCF_038994185.2). Taxonomy (NCBI): domain Eukaryota; kingdom Metazoa; phylum Arthropoda; class Arachnida; order Ixodida; family Ixodidae; genus Dermacentor; species Dermacentor albipictus. The sequence continues at coordinate 119,167,626 of NC_091824.1, read as the reverse complement.
GCACGCTGTCTTCATTCTTCTTTTGTTGTGATCGTTATTATTTCTGTACTTTCCTAGCAAAGGCCATGAAACGAGCAGCACCACTGGGGGCAAAAATTGAGCGCCAGTTGAGATTTTGAAGAGAACGCACTACACACGTTTTCGAGTCTCCGCCTCAATAACACCATGTACTGCAGCGAAGTTTAGGGCACGTTTAGGGGAATAAGTAACGCTGGCTGCGCGTTCCAGAGAAGGGAGGAGGGCTCGCCCCGTTGTCCGCTACTAATCACTCCATGAAGCTTCCTTTTAGTAGGTTTCACGCTGAGAGCGGCGAAAGCCGGACAATGCAGGAGACCTCAATGGTTGGCTGACGCGACCCGTCGCTTTTCGAGTTTGGCACTACGGCACATTCTCGGACCATGGCAAAGCGCCACATGTGCGTTACGCACCACGAAGGCACTGCTGACGTTCTTGCGGGCCACGAGCCCTAACTAAATTTTGTAAATATCTCTTAGAGTGTGCGTGCGTGTGTGCGTGCGTGTGTGCGTGCGTGTGTGTGCGTGTGTTTTGATTTGATCAACCTCGATTTGATCTCGCGACCCAGTGCTTAGCGAGGGATGGATTATGGGCGTATTGAATTGAATTGAATTAAATTTATTTGAAACGATGTTGCGAGAGATAAAATCTCTAAGGGCAATAAACGAGGATATAGCAATTTTCAATTATTCTCTAATTGACACACACGCTTTAAACGTTGCCGCAGATTGCCCCGCATTTTCTCGAAATATAAACTTCACTATAGTTCTGAACTTTCTTTTCAGAAAAATTGTGATAATTGGCACGTACCGTTTCTAAGCGCTTCTAGTAACATAACAGCTTCGCAGTGAAGTGTACCTTTCGCTTTTGCATAGCGCGTGAGCATCATTTCCCAGCAGCATACTTAATAAAGATAAGACGCAACAGAATACGCGCAACTGGGGCCATACAAATGCGCTCTCCGCCGCATTACACAGGCGACCGCAAAGTTGTTTCGGAGACGGTGCTGCCGGCAAACGACGTCTGAGAGCTGCGAAGAAAATAGCGGGCCACAGGAGAAAGAAAGAAAGAAAGAAAGAAAGAAAGAAAGAAAGAAAGAAAGAAAGAAAGAAAGAAAGAAAGAAAGAAAGAAAGAAAGAAATAGTTTCGCTTCTCTATGCGAACAACGAGGGTCCAACAGTATTGACCGAGTGCTCGCGCTAGCTAAGCAGCAAGAGTGGGCTGGGCGCCTGGTGGCGGATGGTGCGCGTGTATAGTATGCGTAAGACGCTGCGAAGCAGAGCGGAAGAACGCAGCGGATATTTCCTCGGCGTCTTGGCGTGACACTGTTCTTTTAGTAGATCCCGCTCTGCTACAGTTTTTTGCTTTCCTCAATCCTCTTATATCTGTATATATTGTGTGTGGGAGTGGGGGAATTTTTTTTATACGGCACGTCAGTACTGCGACATCCCGCGAGGTGAAGGAAGGTTCATGGAAGAGAAAATCTGCATCCACCCCACCAGCATAGTACTAAGCTATCTATGCATAAGGAAAACCCATACGGATCTATCAGAAAGAAAGCTGCGATTTGAAAAATCCTCGAACCAGGACGAAATTTTTCTTGAACTGCGAAGCTTTCTGCCTGAGAAACCCATGTGGTTTTCCCCCTTTCCTTACATTTTGATACGCGCCGACTTTCTCTCCTGCCATATATATATATATATATATATATATATATATATATATATATATATATATATATATATATATATATATATATATAAACGAGAAGAAAGGGGGTTAACCGAGGGACCCGATAATTATTAGTCATATAATGAGAAGCCAACAAACACTGACACCAAGTACAACATAGGGGAAATGGCATGTGCTTAATAAATGAAATAAAGTAATGATAAATTAATGGAAATTAAAGTGGATGAAAAAACAACTTGCCGCAGGTGGGAACCGTTGTTGTTTTTTGTTGTTTTTTCATCCACTTTAATTTCCATTAATTTATCATTACTTTATTTCATTTATTAAGCACATGCAATTTACCCTATGTTGTACTTGGTGTCAGTGTTTGTTGGCTTCTCATTATATGACTAATATATATATATATATATATATATATTAGCGAAGTTTCCGGGCTTTGTCTCCACTGCGCTCCGTCGCCTGCGCATAACACGTTGGCCCCGTCTTTTGGGCCGCGGTCTGTTCTTCCTATATACGGGGCGCGACACTCATGCGCGAGTACATCGCGGACCGGCGCGGGCGCGAGAGGCAATAACTCAGGTCCCAAAACAGCCGAGGGACAACAATGTGATACTCTGCAAGCGCGCTGCCTGCGGTGCGCGCATCGGGCCCGGCCTTCCGAGACCCAGCAGCGAGTCCTTCCTTCGGGTCCCGATCCGCGCGGAAACCCAAGCCCCGCGCGCGCCTCCCAATTGATGGTGCTGTCTCGGAGACTCGTTTGTGCAACACCCCCGCCTGTGCCAGCTTTGTCGTGCGGGTTATCAAAGAAAAGGCCGTGCATTATTATTATTATTATTATTATTATTATTATTATTAAAGCGGAGCTTTCTTCGCCTACCCTAAGTTTGGTTTGGCGTGGCTGGTCGACTGTCTGCTTGATCGGGCACTATATCGAAGGATACATTTGTGCATTTGTGTACGAAGGTGTTGTGCAACTGACTGTACCGCACATAGTGGAAACCGGCACTAGATGTAGAGTGACCTAAGTGACCCGGGGCGACATGCGATGTGTAAACGTTAACCCCGACACAAGCACGCCGTCGGCCCGTCTTCGCCATTAGTGGTCGTGATTTCATCCCCTACATTCCGCTGTGAACATTCCTTCGTTTCGGGCCGTCGTTATCGTTCCGCCGTCTTCACTGGGTCGTCGTCACTGCGTTGTCCCTTCTTCGCGATCACGCCTACGTTGCACCTACGTCGTCACGCAACCATCACCGTTCTGCAGTCGTGGTTTCATCGCCATTACGACGTTGTCAGCAATTGTCACAGCAAATGCACCATTGTCATAAAGTCGCCATCACGCCGACGTAATCATGCAGTCATCATCATGCCGTGATTTACTATTGCGTCGTCGCCATGCAGTCCTCGTAATGCCATCATGTGCGTTCCATTGTCGTGATTTATGCCGTCATGATTCATGACAAGAATAGTCGTCATTACAGCGCCGTCATTCCATTGTTGTTATCGTGGCAAAGCCGTCTTCATGTCAATGTCGTCATACAGACGTGGTCGTTCCATCGTCGACATTATGTTGTAGCTATTCCGGTGTCGGCATCCCATTTCCACGACCACGTCGTCATGTCATCATCTTTATGACATGGTCATCACACAGCCGTCAAAGAATCAGGTCAAAGAACTCCCTGACCGCGGAAACTCGCTCTCAAAACGCTGGACCGAGGAAGCGAGGCAGCAGCAGCGAGCGAATTGACCTTCGTGCTGCCTCTCGCCTCAACGCGAACTATGCCACGAAAAAAAAAAACAGCTCACGGCGGACTCTGTACCTGTCGCTGTTGGCTTTCAAGATGCAGCGGCCCGGGCAGGCGCGCGCCGTAGATCAGGCGGCCCGGAGTAAAATGCGCCTCCTCACCTCCTCTCCCCGGAGCCTTGCGTGCAACGGAAGACGGCGCGCTTCTTCCCCGCTTCCCTCCCTTGCGTTGGCGAGATTTAGCCGCGATCGTCTGCTCACCCTCACACGATTTCACTGATATACAGGGTGTTTCAGCTAACTTAGCCAGAGATCAAAAATACGCCGATGCACTCGAAGACGGCGCGCTCAAATGCATGTTGCTCACTTTTGTATGTAGTGTGCCACGCCAATTTTTTTATTTTGCTTAACTAGATAATTAGTCAAAATTAATTAACCAACTTCTGAAGCAACGAAGCAAGGAAAGAAATTCCAAATAGAAAGTTGCAGAGCGGTTTGCAAAACGTCCGAATAAACAGTTTCTGTCTTTCTATCTATATGAAGTACTTGTACTTGTACTTGTATTTGTACTTGTATTTGTATTTGTATAAGTATTTGTATTTCGCGGATGCCCGCGAAATACAAAAGAAAAGAACACCACGTGACATGCCCGCTTGCGCGTCGTGATTGCACTGCTCCCAAGCATTCCGTGCACAAACGAACATATCATTTAGCCGGGCGTGAATGATGTGACATGAATAAAATGACATTTAGCCGGCGCGAACGTAACGTGAACACAGTGTTGTGTGCTCACGTTACGAGCGGTTAACCACCCACAACAGTGCACCAGGTACGTGCAGTTTTTCGTCGTTAATCATGCGCCTTGAACTACATTCTTTTTTTAAAGAGTAACAGCCTGCAGAAGTGGAACTGCGGAGCTCATAAAGCCCACAGACACTGAATCCAAGGAGACAATAGGAAAAAATTACCCGTGGTTTTATTTAACTGACGTGTAGGAATTATAAGGCAAAGGAAAATAAAAGTGGACGAAAAAAAAAACAACTTGGCGGCGGTGGGAGCCGAGTCCCCATCTTCCTGCAATGCGCGTACGGCTGCTTCACCAAATGAACTACGCCGACGGCTATTATCTAAATTTCTTTGTTACTTGACACTTGCACCAATACGAGGAGAATAAATCCCACCCTGCGGTTGGCGAGATGTTTCCTCAAAGGCACTCCGACATTCCAGTGCTCTAAGAGCGGGATTGTGTATCGAAATAGACGAAGCCGCGAGCGAAGTACATACTAGAATGAACGAATTAACGAGCAAATGAATGAATGAATGAATGAATGAATGAATGAATGAATGAATGAATGAAACTGGAACTGCGGGTGCAGCGGCCACGCCTTAAGCAGCTCGAGGCGAGAGTTCCCGAAGCCCTCTCATCGGCGCTGCGATCGCGCAAGATAAATTGAGCGGCGCCAGCCCCCCCACGATACCGCGCGACCGCCTCTTCCCGTGCCGAGGAACACCGAGAGAACCGTCGAACTAAGCGCACTGCAGCTCGCTTCGGAGCACTTTTCGTGCTAAGCCCGCGCGCTTCCGCGCGACACCGAACGAAGAAAAAAACCGAACAGGAAAGAGCAACACTTGGGAAATGGATAGGGGCTCCGGCACGAAAAGGCTCCCCGCTCGTTCCTCATAAACAGCTCCTGCCAAGAACTGAAGGCACAGTGAGGAAGAGGTCCGGAGGTAGCTAGCCGGAAAACCAGGCAAGCGGCGATCCGTGCCGGCGACCCATTAGGGACCAATCTCCTCGAGAAACGCGGCGGTTCCAAAGGGCCGGCAGGCGAGGCCTTTTTCGGGATCGACGGCGCAGCGAGGGCCCTCACTCGAGATTGCGGTTCGCGCTTACACGCGCCGCTCCTTCAGGCCTCATAAGCGGCCTCGGCGCGTTTCACACAGCCCGGCGTTTTCACTGCCTTTCGTTCTTGGCCCCACTTCTTTCTCTTGTCCTTTCTGTAACGCGTTACGCTACGTTTGCTCGTCGCCATGGCCCCGCGGCAAAGTGCAGCACTCAAGTCGCGGGCCCCTTGCGTCACGTCGCCGCACGGTCGACGTCGCTCGGGAAGCGTCGTGTGCGAGGTTCGTGCCTCGAGCTCGGATCGGCATAGGCGTTCCTTTGTTCCTTCCTGCCAAGCTCCCCTGCGGCGAAACGAGGGGAACGAACAAAATAAGATGGACGCCAGGAAGGAGAGCATATAGGCACAAGAAAAGACGCTGAAGTTTGGCCAACGTACGCAGCCTTTCGAATACGTGAGCGCTGCATATAGGCTGGCTGCCTGCCGTCGTCTCGGGCTTTGACGGCCCGCGCCTGCAGAGCCTTCACCGAACGACCGAGGCTGGTTCGAAAAGAAAAAAAAAGGGAAGATAAGGGAGGAAACGCAAAAGAGACGAGAAAGCAGAAGCAAACTGGGTCATTGATCGCTTCTATTTCTGGACTCCCGCCGCCCAGCGTCCAACCCAGAGGCGATCTGCTCGCGTCACACGCGCATTTCTATAACGTGGAGACAGGCGCGTACTCTAACCCCCCCCCCTCTCCCACCGATCCCCCCGCCCTCCCCCCCCCCCCCCCGCCCACTCCCCTTCGCACTCCAAACCCGTCCAGTGCCTGAACGTTGGTTGACCTTTTCTTTCTCGTCTCAGTTCCTATCTTCGGGAACAAGCGGTCGCTCGACGTTTTCCGGGGCGCACACCAACGAGGTTGCCCTAAATGCAGCCGCAGAACAAGACGGCGCCGGTGGTGCTCTCGCTGCCGCTCGATGTCCCTTTCACTCCCCTCTGAACTTTCCCTCGCCTATATGAAAAACCGTTTCCATGCTCAGCGCCTCTTACACAGCATTGGCCCATGTCATCCGGATCTACACTGGCGTAGGCGGCGAAAGATGTTGGCCGTTCGAGCGGCCTTCTTTTCTGTCGAACTTTCCGGTTCCCTTCCGAACGCATCGTTCATCCTGCGGAGCACCCTCATTTATACCAGCAGCCGACTCGCTTTTCAAAGGAGGTCCAGCACCGAGCTCATTAAACGACCTTTGCGACGTGTTACAGAGCTCGTACACAATAAAACCCATGAAACTTCGAAAAGTAGCGAGAGACTTAGATCTCGCCGCCGAGTTACGCGATTGGGTGATAATTTCAGCGCGCCCATAGGTGTAGACCAGGAGCAGCTAGCAAACCACGCGCGTAGCGCATGAAGTTTTCTCCGTTCGCAAACAATCAGCAAACGCCCACACATAGATTCCACAATTGCAGAGGTACTATACGCACACCTGCACGTGCCCCCCACCCCCCTTTCTCCGCTGCCGGGCTCTTCTCCGTTTGTTCAGACAAAGGGAAAGGGAAAGCCAGGAGCGAACGGCTTATATATACAGAAATAAAAGAATTGTGTTCCTCGATACGGCGTTTTTCCTCTCTTCTAGTTTACTGGATAAAAACTGATGCATATAGAGGCTAGCTTTCGCATTTTCCGCGCCAGTGCACCAGTAGCTATCGGCCACAATTTCCCTCTTGTGCGCTACGTATGACGGTGACGAATTGAGCGCTGATTCACTAAGATTGCGCACCAATCAGTCACGAAGCGATTATTGTCTGCAGACAACGACACGGATGTACAAAGCGTTAAAGAACAATTGTAGTTGATGCGCACGACTATACCGAGGCTAAGACAGAAGCGATGCGCAAAGTGGGACAGTGAAAATAGCAACATTCTTGAAAACAAAAAAAAAATGAATAAGAACCTGCTTTACGTTGAAAGTATGAAGAAAATAAATGTCGAGAGTGCACACATTCAATATTGCAGCAAATGCACGATAACACTGACGCTCACAAATAGAGCAACGAAAAACGGCTTTAACCCCGTAATTATTAAACTTATTTCACACCAAGGAAAACTATAACAACATTGTTCGCCTTTATTACTGGCCCCTCTGGAAAGAATGTGCAAAGAACGGTGAAATATTACTTAAGCAGAGTTTTATTCTAGGCTAGTTGGTGTATAATACTCAGAAATGAAAACAGCGCAATACAAAGGACAAGGAATAGACAGACAAGCCGCTGTATAAGTATAATAATTAACTATAATTTGTTTGTTGAAGCAACTACAACTGAAAAACCGCTCCATAATATGAAAAATGGTACTATATAGACTTTCATCTCCCGAGCTTAACTAAGAATTTCTAGATATCATACTCGGGGTATATAAGAAAATGATACACTGGGCCTGACAGAGAGTTACAACGAAGAAATACGTGTTGACGCAATGCGAAGTGGCGTAAACGCTACGTTACCCGACGTCGACTCTGTAAAATGGTGTTAAACGACGCATCAGATACTTAGCCAGGCAGAATACTTAGCAGGCATAGTCAGCAACCTTTCTTTCTTTCTTTTTTTTGCTTTATGATCACAATACAATCAATACGGCTGAAATACAGGAACCACCTTTAGTGGCGTCGACGCTCGAGGGTCATCGAGTAAGAGGCACAGCTTTGCTGCGCCATCCGTTATAGTAAGCGGTATCGTCATACCCCATTTCGTATGTCGAGCCACCCTCAGCGGTTGCCGATATTCACGACTTCACAAGCACTCATCGAACATATGCAGCCAACCACCGGTGTTGTAACGAGTTTCTGACGAACCCTAAAGATGGCATTGAGATTATGGCGACTAAATACAGCGGAGACAAACTACTATAAATACTGGTGCGCTGGGACAACACGGGAATGTAGTTGAGAAAACGTCCTGGAGCCGGAACCAGCTTGCCTCTGACAAAAAAAAAAAAACTGTCTAAGCGGAGTGTAGAAATGCAAACGTCCACCACGCGACCCACGTTAGCACCATGGATTACACTGTTTCCGGGATCGGCCCGCCTTGCCAAGAAACAAACGGAGCAGGTGCGCCAAGCCCCAGGAAGACGTAGAGAGCTTCGCTTTACCAATAGAATTATGCGCTTGAAGCAAGCCGTGTATTTGTTGCCTTGAAGATACTTATGTGCCGTTTGATGGTTCATCGCGTAATTCCGTAGAGAAAAGATCCAGCGGCGCATCTTTACGGGTAGTATAGACGGGGCTACATACAAGTCGATGGGTTATGCAAGCGCTGTCCTGTGTGTAAGCTATGAAAGAAAGCAGCAGCAGCAGCAGCAGCACCGAGCAGCAGCCACAGTTGGCAAAGTCCGGGAGGGTCTCCCTGGAAAGCTTCGCTTGAACAAATGACAGCGCGGACATTCGCCAGTGGCTAGTGCAGATAAACTTAACGCCAGGAAAAACGCTGCCCGGGTCAGCTTTTCGTCCAAGTGTGTCGTTAAATGTAGTCGCGTTTTCGCGTCTGCGCGTTGGGAGGAATATACATTTGATGCGTCCGAACACATTTGCAGCGACGAAAAAAAAAAAAAGAAAACGCTTCAGTCATCGCTTGCTCGTCATCACTTTCGATGGCGCCCTATTTGCTCGTTTGTTTGCTCGCTTCGTAAAGCTTAACGAGTTTCGAATTCGCACGCAGGAAGAAGCACCCGACCGCGTTCGCAACTGCGCGAATTCTTTTGAGTGCCCCGCTGCTTCTCGTGTGTTATTGTGCGTCAGTGTGGAGACGTCGTTAGCCTCGGCATCCCTCTGCCAGCGGCACGGTGACGCGCCTATACATGGTACGCGCTCGACACCGCAGTTTGCAAACGACGCCGGGCAGATCTATAAGGGCCGCGAAACAGCGGCCGGATGGCGGTGCTGCAAAACCCATTACGAACCCAGTGAGAAGGAGAGAGGCGGCTTAAAAAAGTCCACACCGCACATGCCGGACAAATCTTATTACACGAAGCAATCTGTGGCCTCTTCGCACCTTCACGTGATACATTTCACGAGTAAGAGCAAGGCAGCTTGTCTTAAGTAAACGGGACGCGCCACAGTGGCTCCGTTTTACGTATTCAATGTTCCACTGCGAACATTACAAGTTTGATTGATTGATTGATTGATTGATTGATTGATTGATTGATTGATTGATTGATTGATTGATTGATTGATTGATTGATCCGACGGTCGGCGCACACGCGACTGAGCGTTCTGTCCCCAGTGAAATGCTGCCGCCGAGGTCAGAAACCGAAACCGCGGCCTCCAGCGCAGCCGCATAGCGCCATAGCCCCTGAGCCACACAGCAGCGGTAATTGTTTTCAATGCTCTTTAACATTCGCCTTCAGGCAACATGTATATCGTGTTTGCCCGCTTTGGGTGCTCAAACAGATGGCACGTGGCTTCAATACGAATTGGGCATGCGATCCGGCATGTCTCCATCGCAATCGGCTAAATATCGACAACGTTAAACCTTCCTACTATTTAAAATGAAACGGATAACGTCGTCACTGTGCCCTGCTTGCAACGTATACGGGAAGACATAGCCCACTTAATCTGCTTTGCAGACTGTTTACTCTAGAAAGAAGAGCCCTAATCTCTGCGTTGGAACATTCATCAAACACTCATCTCTTGAGCTAAGACACTTTCTCGGCCCATGGACTAGAGAGGTCTGTGCTTTCGCGCAACAAAGGCACATTTACACTTCGTCAAAGACACTGGTCTCAACGAGATAGCTTTAGTTTGTGGAGTGTCGCGGTGTGTTTTGTGTATGGTGTGCATCTGTGACGGCTCATTAAGCTCATTAAGGACCATGCCCTCTTGTCTCTGCCTCTCTTCCTCCTTACCTCTTTCTCTCTCTCTCTAACAGATGGAGTTACCAAAACTACTATATCTGTTATTCTTGCATAATAACTGATTTGTAAACTTCGTGATTCAATTTCCTTTACCTCCCCAAATTTTGACACATATGTTGTACAAATGCGAGGTTCTAAATGAAAATTATGCTTGCTGCACTTGCTAGAATCTAACTATTCGCTCTCAAATGCAACACATTTCATTCAAATAGGTCCACTGGTTCCTCCAAGAGAGCATTTCTGCATATTACGTGTATTTGAACAAGGAAATCGAAGTTCGCCTCGAGCCTACGGTTTTTCTCATGGAGGTACGCTCAATTAGGTTACCTTTAGGTGAACTCATAGCCAAATATTAGTTGTTAAATAAGTGACGCGTCTTTGAATCAGTGATGTACACAGTAACAAAATCATCCAGAACCGAGTTCACAGGAATGCACTGCCAAGCAAATCCACCAGAGCCGGGTACAAGGGGAATACCTGAAACCAGTTCCGGATATTTTTATTTGCAGGCTCAAATGACCAGTTATTTTGTATATTCGGCATCAGCGAAAGTAGGCCTTTCTGTTTTGAAAAGCGAACTTGTTTTTTTTTTTTGCGAGCCTTTCCCGATTTTAGTGACCGTGGGTGCTGCGGTGTGGCCAAATATGCCAACTAATCACAGCGGACGACGCGCGCAATGTCATAGCCGCTGGGTTTCTTGCACCACCACCAGATGGCGCGCGCCTCAATGCATCCGTGTTGGCAATTGTAGTGACATTTACCTAGAAAATGCCGTTCGCATTGAATGAGAAGGGATGAGGAGCGAGGAGAAAGCTCATATCCCCAAGAGACCGAGACACGGGTTCCCTTTATCCCCGCTGCTGTGTATGATGTACATGGCAAGGATGGAAAACGCGCTAGAGGAAATCAATCATCATCATCATCAGCCTGGTTACGCCCACTGCAGGGCAAAGGCCTCTCCCACATTTCTCCAACAACCCCGGTCATGTACTAATTGGGGCCACGCCGTCCCTGCAAACTTCTTAATCTCATCCGCCCACCTAACTTTCTGCCGCCCCCTGCTATGCTTCCCTTCCCTTGGGATCCAGTCCGTAACCCTTAATGACCATCGGTTGTCTTCCCTCCTCATTACATGCCCTGCCCATGCCCATTTCTTTTTCTTGATTTCAACTAAGATGTCATTAACTCGCGTTTGTTCCCTGACCCAATCTGCTCTTTTCTTATCTCTTAACGTTACACCTATCATTCTTCTTTCCATAGCTCGTTGCGTCGTCCTCAATTTGAGTAGAACTCTTTTCGTTAGCCTCCATGTTTCTGCCCCGTAGGTGAATACTGGTAAGACACAACTATTATATACTTTTCTCTTGAGGGATAATGGTAACCTGCTGTTCATGATCTGAGAATGCCTGCCAAACGCACCCCAGCCCATTCTTATCCTCCTGATTATTTCCGTCTCATGATCCGGATCCGCCGTCACTACCTGCCCCAAGTAGGTGTATTCCCTTACGACTTCCAGTACCTCGCTGCCTATTGTAAATTGCTGTTCTCTTCCGAGACTGTTAAACATTACTTAAGTTTTCTGCAGATTAATTTTTAGACCCACTCTTCTGCTTTGCCTCTCCAGGTCAGTGAGCATGCATTGCAATTGGTCCCCTGAGTTACTAAGCAAGGCAATATCATCAGCGAATCGCAAGTTACTAAGGTACTCTCCGTTAACTTTTATCCCCAATTCTCCCCAATCCTGGTCTCTGAATACCTCCTGTAAACATGCTGTGAATAGCATTGGAGAGATCGTATCTCCCTGCCTAACGCCTTTCTTTATTGGGATTTTGTTGCTTGCTTTATGGAGGACTACGGTGGCTGTGGAGCCGCTATAGATATCTTTCAGTATTTTTACGTACGGCTCGTCTACACCCTGATTCTGTAATGCCTCCATGACTGCTGAGGTTTCGACAGAATCAAACGCTTTCTCGTAATCAATGAAAGCTATATATAAGGGTTGGTTATATTCCGCAGATTTCTCTATCACCTGATTGATAGTGTGAATATGATCTACTGTTGAGTAGCCTTTACGGAATCCTGCCTGGTCCTTTGCTTGACAGAAGTCTAAGGTGTTCCTGATTCTATTTGCGATTACCTTAGTAAATAGTTTGTAGGCAACGGACAGTAAGCTGATCGGTCTATAATTTTTCAAGTCTTTGGCGTCTCCTTTCTTATGAATTAGGATTATGTCAGCGTTCTTCCAAGATTCCGGTACGCTCGAGGTCATGAGACATTGCGTATACAGGGTGGCCAGTTTCTCTAGAACAATCTGTCCACCATCCTTCAACAAATCTGCTGTTACCTGATCCTCCCCAGCTGCCTTCCCCCTTTGCATATCTCCCAAGGCTTTCTTTACTTCTTCCGGCGTTACCTTTGGGATTTCGAATTCCTCTAGACTATTTTCCCTTCCATTATCGTCGTGGGTGCTACTGGTACTGTATAAATCTCTATAGAACTCCTCAGCCACTTGAACTATCTCATCCATATTAGTAATGATATTGCCGGCTTTGTCTCTTAACGCATACATCTGATTCTTGCCGATTCCTAGTTTCTTCTTCACTGCTTTTAGGCTTCCTCCGTTCCTGAGAGCATGTTCAATTCTATCCATATTGTACTTCCTTATGTCAGCTGTCTTACGCTTGTTGATTAACTTCGAAAGTTCTGCCAGTTCTATTCTAGCTGTAGGGTTAGAGGCTTTCATACATTGGCGTTTCTTGATCAGATCTTTCCTCTCCTGCGATAGTTTGCTGGTATCCTGCCTAATGGAGTTACCACCGACTTCCATTGCACACTCCTTAATGATGCCCACAAGATTTCCGTTCATTGTTTCAACACTAAGGTCCTCTTCCTGAGTTAAAGCTGAATACCTGTTCTGTAGCTTGATCTGGAATTCTTCTATTTTCCCTCTTACCGCTAACTCATTAATCGGCTTCTTATGTACTAGTTTCTTCCATTCCCTCCTCAGGTCTAGGCTAATTCGAGTTCTTACCATCCTGTGGTCACTGCAGCGCACCTTGCCGAGCACGTCCACATCTTGTATGATGCCAGGGTTAGCGCAGAGTATGAAGTCTATTTCATTTCTAGTCTCGCCGTTCGGGCTCCTCCACGTCCACTTTCGGCTATCCCGCTTGCGGAAGAAGGTATTCATGATCCTCATATTATTCTGTTCCGCAAACTCTACTAATAGCTCTCCCCTGCTATTCCTAGCGCCTATGCCATATTCCCCCACTGCCTTGTCTCCAGCCTGCTTCTTGCCTACCTTGGCATTAAAGTCGCCCATTAGTATAGTGTATTTAGTCTTCACTCTACCCATCGCCGATTCCACGTCTTCATAGAAGCTTTCGACTTCCTGGTCATCATGGCTGGATGTAGGGGCGTAGACTTGTACAATCTTCATTTTGTACCTCTTATTAAGTTTCACAACAAGACCTGCCACCCTCTCGTTAATGCTATAGAATTCCTGTATGTTACCAGCTATATTCTTATTAATCAGGAATCCGACTCCTAGTTCTCTTCTCTCCGCTAAGCCCCTGTAGCACAGGACGTGCCCGCTTTTTAGCACTGTATATGCTTCTTTTGGCCTCCTAACTTCACTGAGCCCTATTATATCCCATTTAGTGCCCTCTAATTCCTCCAATAGCACTGCTAGACTCGCCTCACTAGATAACGTTCTAGCGTTAAACTTTGCCAGGTTCATATTCCATTGGCGGCCTGTCCGGAGTCAGTGATTCTTAGCACCCTCTGCTGCGTTGCAGGTCTGACCGCCGCCGTGGTCAGTTGCTTCGCAGCTGCTGGGGACTGAGGGCCGGGGTTTGATTGTTGTGGTAATACAGGAGGTTGTGGCCAATTACTGCACCAGGGTGGCCAATCCTGCTCTGGTGAGGGAGTGCGTTACCGGTTCTGGTCACCGGGATCAGGCCACACTCCAGGCCTGTTTGTGCAATTTTATCAACACGCGGATTTTTTTTTTTAATCCGGTGGAAAATTGCCGGCACCGGGATTCGAACCACGGACCTCTTGCACGCGAGGCGGGTGTTCTACCTCTACGCCACCGCTGTTGTTGTTGTTTTTGTTGAGGAAATCAATATCGGGTGTAATCTCTCATACAAACAGGTGGGCACAATATAAAAACAGCAGCTTCTAGGTTTGTTTAATGCGGACGACATTGTGCTGCCAGCCATGTAACAAGCAAAGTGATATGCAACGTCTGGTTAATATATGAAGACAAGAAGGTGAGAATTTAGGATTTAGATTTATCATTAAAAATTAAGGTTTTATAGAATCCAATACAAACAGTGAACAGACAGTGTCAATACAGGGCAACCTAATACATCGCGTAAACGGAGGCACTATATATATGGAAACACAGGAAAAAACAATAAAAGTAAAGGGGAAGAGAAATGCGGCCATAATGAAACATAGAGCGCTATGGTGACACAATAAGTATGAGTTGCTCCAGGGTACGTGGAAAGGCGTAATGGTTCCAGGACATACATTTGGAAAGGTGGTTGTTTGCTTGTAGCCAGGGGTGCAATCAGGACTCGATGGCAACCAAAGCTCAGTGGCCCGCCTCGCATTAGGCGCTCACGGAAAGTCTAAAAACGAAGCTGTGCAGGGCTAGATTTTGGAGTGAGGGAAACTCAGAGTAAAATTGATTTTGAAGAACGACAAGGGAATATCGAAGAAAGTAAATGTACTGCGAGAGAATTTACATATTTTTCCAGGAAAAAACATTGACTTACACTGGAGGAAAATAACTAGGAAGCTTACCAGCAAGTATGTGACCGGTATAGTAAGTAAAATGGCAACAAAAAACGTCAAACGTAAATTTAGAGAAGCTGAGACAATCTCCTGGGTGGCCGCAAAGGAAAAGAAACCTGCTATGAGTAACTACCTAAGAAGAAGAGACGAAATCAGGAAAGAAACAATTTATAACTCAAAGGGAAGCTCTTTACTTTTCGAAGCGAGATCAGGAGGCCTTAGAACGCGTACTTATAAAGTGACGTACACCAAGGAAGAAGAAGCATGTGCTTTCTGCGGTAAAGCTAGGGAAACGACCGAACATGCTTTATAAGAATGTGACGATATCTGCCCAGCTATTGGTTGAGGCTCCTTTGTCCTCCTTGAAACCCTTGGGTTCAGCGATAGCAGGGGGAAAGTAAACAGGTCCACAATAGAGATTATCGAAAGGCGATCGGAAGTTTGGTGGCAGAAAAGCAGGGTGACCACAAACAACGAAGGCTTACAAAAATACAATGGTCCCAACAGAGGTTCAGAAAGTTTGATGCTGGGAATTCTTTGCATTTGTGTGTTTCTTTAGAGACAGGTAGAACGTTAGGCAAAATTATAACAACAACTTGGCAGCGCAACAAACACCCTCGTTTCAAAGGGGACGCTCATTCCATCCATCCATTCGCGGCGGTGGCGGCAATGCGAAAAAAAACAACTGAAAAAGGGCACTACGTCCCGCAATCTATTGAGCGTGTGTGCTTCGTTAACAACACATTGCATTGGCCTCTATACAACGCCAGAATAAAGCCTTCCGTGTCACTATGTGCGGACATTCAATAAACACAACCTCGTGTTTCGATTCATTATGCACTCACACAAAGCCTCGCTGTATGTAGAGTCCAACTCATTGTATCTGCTTCTTTTTTTCTAAATATCAAATTCTGTGATTGAATACGACTCTAATAAGGAGTACCGTTCGATTGGCATTCGAAGCTCAAAACATCCGAGCACACTAATTATAATGGGAATGGTACCATAAGAGGGCTTCCCCACACAAAGACTCTTTATGCGGAGAAGCCAGTTCCAACAGGCCCTTTTGGCGAGCTGTTCGCGCAAGTACACACGCAAGCAGCATGTATGCCGATTAAATTGCGACCACAATCACGTGCAGTTCTCTTTTACGGCTACGAAAAGATAAATAATAAGCACGGAATGCCAGCTTACCGGTTCAATGAAGAACAAGTACCCTTTATTTTTTTTATTTTTATTTTTTTTTGCGAATACTACATTTTCATCCCAAGAAATGAAGGGCACGAGGCATGCTAGATGCCTGGAGCCGTCATTGCGATGCGCGTTGACTCGGCGCGACGTAAATGAATGGGCAACGTGGATCAGAAAACAGGATCACCATGATAAACGTGGTTATCAGTTATGATTTGATTCTTGAACTATAAAAACAACCCATCTGCAAACATCTTTAAGGAATCTCACATATGTGGTAATAAAGTTCTGAGGTTATTCGGGGCATACATTTCCACGGCACCATCCATCCTCCGACTTGCGAGGCACAGCGTGTGCACACATCTTCCCATCAGCTCCCGAGAAATTGCCAGAGCCAGACCAGCAGGTCGTCTTCACGCTGCAATTCCCGGATGAGGCTTCTCGCATGCGTATTACTGAGTTCCAGGCACCGTAAGCTCGAAGCGCCTTACGAGTAGTGGATGTTCTGGATCCAGTGCTTTCATGCCTTCAGTAGACACATCATGGCTCTACGCAAACGAAGATCCTTTGACCACCGGCTGTGCGCGTCGCTGGCGCAGAAAGCAACGAGAGCCCTGCTGCAACACGTGATATCGGCAGGTCGTTGTGATATATCTTGTCTCGGTGCACATCTTCGCGTATGCGCGTAACTAGTACTCTTTCTCTTCCCAGTGTCCTTGTGATCTCTATACCTTCTTACCCCAGTGCAGGGTAGCAAACCGGACATGCGCCTGGTTAACTTCGCTGCCTTTCCTTCTTCTCTTGTAAGGAACCGCTTTATTCCAGCCGAGCTCGTGCTGTCAGCACGAGCATCAAGCTGTGCAGCTGGTGATGATATATACAGATGAAGATGTACAGTGGATGGTGACATTTATAGATAATGAAGTTGAAAGTCAGGCATGTGCTGCGCTCATACTAATACCTTCTCGCTGTGGAAGCGGCCAGCTGGCCTGCGGAAGTATTATGAAATGCGTCTAATATATGGTTTTAAACGAGAGACATGCACTATCTCTGTCCCACGGCAACGGTGATGGGACGGCGTTCTAAGGGGCGAGACACCGTATATGACAGGTGATGTCTGCTCAGTGTAAGGTCTAATAAAACGCGCGAGAAATTTTTCGCATAAGCCGGAAACGCGCACAGGAGCCGTGTTATAGGCGAATGTCACGAACGGCAGGATTGCATCCTAGTTCATGTGGTCGGGGCGGATGTACATTACAATCATGTCGGAGAGGGTACAATGAAAACACTCCGTCAAGCCGTTGGTCTGCGAATGGTAACTGAAAGTCAGCTTGGGAATTGTGTTTGACGCGCGCAGAACTTCGGTAAAGATAGAAGAGGGGAGTCAGCCTCTTAATCCGATTAACAGACACCCTAGCAACCTGCAGTTTTAAACTACAGAGTTGGAACTTCTCGAAGATGTTCCCAAATGGGTCTTTTGAATACATGTCAATTGAATACTGATTTAAACTACGTTTAATAGGATGATTCGGCATTTTTTATGATCTCCGATGACCATTCAGTTACGAAGCACTGAGCGGACTTCTACCAAGAGCTGGCGTATTTTTTTATTGATGTTCCGCATTTTGGGCCCTCCTAAAATGAGGAAGCGCAAGCCGCAACCTAAAGTGATAATTTGTAATCCTGCGCGTAGCTTTTTCAAAATTATTTGCTGTCTTCATCGGAATTGCGACAGTGCTGCTTGTGACAAATGCTGCATCGAGAAAACTATCGAACATATAATTTGGCAATGCATGTCCTCGCTACAATGCACAAAGGCGGTCGCGACCACTTTGGGGCGTATCGACTAACGGCTGTTTTTGGAGCAGAAAATGCTGAAGTGACGACACTTACGGTCGTCATACCGGAAGTCGATCAATGCGCTGTTGAACTTTCTACGTTCAAGTGGACTATTAGAGATCCTTCAATATATCCCCCCCCGAACGTTCCCCACCCCCTCCTTATTTTTCTTTTTTTTTGCATGTTCACTTTCTTTCTCTGCTATTCTTTCCATCTTTCTTTCCGTCAGTGTAGAGTAGCAAACCAGAAGCCTCTATCTCGGTTAATCACCGTGCCTCTCCCATCTCATTTCTGCCTCTCTCTCTGCAATACTTTGGAGCCATTATGGAGCTGGGAAAAAATATACAGAAACTCCACTGGAGTTGTCTATGCGTAAGCATTGTGTCACTTGCTCATCTCCACGCAGCCCAGTGTCATTATTAATTTTATAATCAATCGATCCGACCAGTATAAACCCTTACCAACCGTCATCGGTCACTATCAACTTTATCGGACTCAATGCGACCTTTGTCTACCCCTACCGGCTGTTATCAACCTTATCGGACTCGACCTGTCTCATTTTAATCCTCATCGGTCGTTATAAACTTTATCGCAATCAATCGGATCCTTCTGAACCTTTATCTGTCCTTATCAACATTATCGGATATGATCCGACCGTTATCAGTCCTTATCAACTTTATCGGCTTATCCGACCCCAATCAACGCTTATCGGTCCTTATCAACCTTATCAGAATTGCTCCGATCATTATAAGTCCTTGTAGCTCTTTAGCACCTTTTCCATCCGCGTCGAACCATTACGAACTGTGACCCATATAATCCCTCATCACTCCTTATCATCCTTATCAACTCATTGACTGCTTATCCGTCTGTGTTGCACGACGTGAAGCGCATGAGCCCTCACATATCGGTGGCATTTCGGTCGGGGAAGGAACGACCCCACGAAAGACGCATCCGCGACCATCGAAACGCATCGTGGATGTGGCGTGCCTGACATTAAATTTTTGTGAAACCAGAATTTCCCGGCAGTCCACAAGGCTCTAAGGGAGCTCTAGTTGTCCTTGAGGTGGCTTTTATTGCACCACCACAAAATATTTCAACAAAGACTTCATAGAAACTGTTCTCCTTTCACGTTTGTTTTATACCGCAGGTACAACACATTCTCATGGTTCAAATATATTCACCTTCTGCAAGCGTGTGTGTTTAGCCCAGTCGGCATAAGACTGATAAGAGCAGATAGTACACTAAATAAAAAAAATTAGCCCAGTGGGTAAAACACTCGGCTTCTGAGCGTGGTGTCATAGGTTCGAAACTCATCCCGGCCAACTTCTTTCCTTTCAAATTTTTGCTTTACATATTATTGCTTTTTTTATGGAGCATGTCGTGTTAGGCACTACGGACAAACAGGTGTCCTGGGTGAGTGGCCTAAGAATGCTTACGCATTAAAATTCGGCACAAACCATGGGGAAATTATGTTTCAAGTCAACCGATCATAGCTTCGTGGTGTAATACTGCAGAGATATGCAGTTGTGAGTGATTCTCTCACAAATGTGTCGTTGGTGGCTAGTGTCTGGTGCGACCAGACAGTTGCTTGGTGCACCAGACAGTTGATCGCATCGCACACGGTGTGATGCGAGCAGGTGTGTAACGGCAACGACAACACGGCGATGTGACGAGAACGGCATGACGAATACGGCACTACGGCTACAACGGTTTGACGACGGCTGAATTAAGAAGATGACGATGGCGGGACGAAGTCGGCATGAGGACAACGGAATGGCGACAGCTTGATGAGAACGATGGTGTGATTACGATGGAAGACGACAGACATGACGGCGCGACGTACAATGGCGTGACGACTGCAGCATGATGAACACGGTGTGACGACAACGAAATGACCACATCGAGACGACCAACGAATGACCACTCGGCGCTACGACGATGGGGTGATTACGGAGGTGAGACGAACGCAACATGACGACAGCAAAATGCCTTCGCTGGACGCGTTGTTAGATAGGGGACCGTTTCCTGAGCCTCCTTCGAGTTCACCAGACCACATCGAATCGCACCAGAGCTAATTAAGGAGCGCAGAAGCACGGATACCACATTCCCGAGGCGCGGCACGTGCAAACAAGTTGGCGGGCCCCACTTCCCGTGCCGCAGGTGGAGCTATTCACTGCTTGACTCTTCCCGAAAGTGAAGCGAGAGCCTGGCACTGTTGCGGGTAAAGTGGGTCCCGAAGCAAGACGGCTGTAATGCACCGTGAAAACCTGGCAGCGTCGCCCCCATCCGCCTATTGTCACGGTGCATTGCAAGTCAGCAAGGCAAGACCGCAGGGAGAAATAAGCCCTCGGACAATTGGGGACCGAGCAGCAATTCTCTTCGCCGGGTGTGACACCTGAGCGGGCTCGCCGATTGGCCGAAAATGGCGTCACCTGAGCGGGTTCTCCCATTGGCCGAACGTGACGTGTCTTCGAGACAACGAAGGGCTTAAAAACACACAGACCAAGAGCATTCCTAGAGCATTCCTTGATTCATCTCTTTCGAGCTTCTTGCCACGGGGCGCAGCGTCCGAGTTGCGGCCGGCCCGTAATGACTCTAAGACTGTTAATTGACTCTCCCTGTGGATAATGTAAATAAACCTCCCAAGTTTTTCATCCCGACGTCCTCCTCAACTCTTACAACTGGATGCCAGCGGTGGGATCGCCTCCAAATGCAACAGCGTGTCGAAGGGGAAATTATAGAGAGGACAGATGCCTCGACCAGGAAAACGGGAAAAGAGCTGAATTCATCGATTCAAGAACACCAAAGCATGCCTGAGACACCTCTATTCGCAGTATGACTCTCAAGTTAGTACACCGTCGGCGAAGTCTTGTTGGTCAAACATGGCTCAGTTAATTGCCTTAGATGTGAGCGCAACACGAAACATGTTACAACTTCGACAGCCGTTATGCTTTCAGGTGCTTTCGCGCCCGGTGGATGTAAAAAGCGGTATAATCTTACTCTAACATGGATGTTTGTATGCTATATGCTTCATGCATTTGAGACAATGTGCATTCTTAGAATTTGTGTATTATAGGACGGGTTAAATCTGTGCATATGTGCGTGTATATATATAACGAATCGTGTTCTTGTTGACAATTTAGTATCATCGCCTTGCTTTCAAATTGCTGTATTAATTGTGTTTTTTTTCTGTGTTTTATTATCACTTTTCCCAAGAAGAGAAAAAGACAAGAGGAAAAGCAAGAAATGTTACAAGACGTGCAAGGTTTGTGGCAGAATCACCTCCCCCCCCCCCTTTTTTTTTTCGGTGTCTTCTGCCGCGCTTTTGCCCAGAATGAACTTATCCTCTCTCTTTACGCAGCGGGCATCTATCATTCAGTACGTCAATCAACCAATCATTCGTCACTCATTTAGGTAAGCGAGTAACTAGTGCAATAAATCGCCGATGTTGAGCTATCGTTTCCGCGTCGGGTACAGGAGCCCCAAGATGCCACAGCCCCGCGAGAGACTGAAACCACGCCACAGCGGCGCACTTTGAGCGGTCTCGACTTCCGTCCTCTTTTTCTTCCGGGCCGGAAGTGGTGCACGGCGAACACGGGGCGAAGTATCCGCCCCGATGGCAGTCTTGAATAATGGACTCGTGTGGAGCGGACACAGATGCAAGCGGGCACACGCGATCACGGGCACAATGTATACGCGCTATGGCGAGTCTTTCTCGATCAATTTTTCACTACCGTGTCGCCGCCATACGAAGCGCGTAACCAGGAGCTGGCGCATGCCGCCACGCCGGAGGTCATCAATATGCCTGTGCGCGCTCCGGAAGAAGAGCTGAGGCGTCGTCACCGCAGGGGTTCAGATCCCAAACGCCGCGTCGCATTAAAAAAAAAAAAGCGTCACGAGAAAAAAGCGAAACAGACGTCGCGGTAGTGCCCTCGGGCTGTGTTCCCTTGCTCGCCTACTGGCTCAGCTGCGACCTCGAGCTGGTATGTGAGACCCACGTGGAGGCAGTAATCATGGACCAGTCAAGTATGTCTGCATGCCTCGCTTTTACTGTGTAACGACATGTGCCGCCATTTTGTCCTTAACTCGATTGTAGTGGCACTAGTGTTTCACCTGCCAAACGGTATAAAAACGTAAGGCAATGAAACGACAGACAAGGTGGGACATGCACCGTATTGTCAATATTTTAAAGCTCTTCCGTCACAAAAGCCAAATCGAATTACCACGGTTTTAGGAACATTGCCGACAGCAGCGCTGCGAATATTGTAGCTATACCTATAATCTTAAAGAATGTTTATCTCGGGCTTTTATGGAATGGCTGGTTGTGTCGCGATGGCCCTGAATGCGTCCGAAACTAAGGACAAGCGTCAGTGTGCATGCAACTGCATAGGTAGTAAACGGTAAACAAAGCTAACCTCTTCTGGGCACAGAGAGAGAGAGAGAGAGGAAAGGGGAAGGCAGGGAGGTTAACCAGAGAAAAAAAATCCGGTTGGCTACCCTACGCTGGGGAGAGAGGGGAGGGGGAGGTGAAGTGAAAACAAAGTAGAGATAAGGAAAGGAAAGGAAGGAGCATAGACACACAATCACAATCGGTCACTGTCACCGAACACTGTCATCGCACAGCACACTGACACTTGGTGCACTATCAACATCTGTTCAGGCTACAGTCGCCTGTCCAGTTCTGTCAAGAACCGCAGGCGACTGTTCTGTTGTCAAGAACCGCAACAGTGCCCTCGTCGCCCTCTGCTGCGATGGCTTATGATGGCGGTATCTGAAAATGAGTTCCTCTGTGAGAGGTCTTTGGTCAAAGCGCGCTATCGCGGTTGCAAGTGATTGTCTCTGTAAAGTATATCGAGGACAGTCACAAAGAAGGTGTTCTTCTGGGCACACATTCACAAATTTGTGTACGCTAAAAAGTGATTTGCAAGGCCATCCACCGGCCAACTGTGGCATCGAACACTGCCGATATCATCATCGTCATGCGTCGTCGCTCCAGATGACGCTATACTTCGAGCGACGCTTTAGGTACTGGTTGAAGAACAGCTCAACTAGCTTCATAATTAGTTTAACGCGAGCGCAATCGCCAGTACGTGTTGTTCTTATAATAGCGACTTGGTGTTCGCACTCGTTTATCGAGCCTCTTGTATGAAGCCTCTTGTGTGTCATATGTGCCTCCGAAATGCGTAATCACGCAAAACTTGATTGTCAACAGCAAGTTATTGTTGGCGTCCGCACTGGCTCGCTTCACTTTCTCTCAAGCCTCTTTGCGCGTGCCTGATAACACAAAACTAAAACAAGGTAGAAGACCTACAGCTCTGTGCCGAAATCGCGGAGGCTATAGCTGTGATGTTCCGAGCGCATGATAGATGGCGCCAAGGAAGACACCACCCTCCGCAAACTCATGGGCCTCCGCAAGCGCGGAGGATACATAGAATGTCCCAGCTGACTTTAGCCAAAGTTTAAAGATATGTCGAAGCGCTGTAGGAAAATGCGACCAAACACATGTTGACCAAATGCGACCAAATGCATGCCGAGAATAGAACTTCCCGCAGCAAACGAGGCTAAATGGGCTGTTGAGGCACAGATCTCGGTGTAAAACACCTTACTGTACATTAAAAACGGCGCAGAATTTATGTAGTTATAAGGGGTGACGTGAGGGTGACGACGGGCTTCGCTAAATATTTATTTACGAAGTGCTCGAAAGTACTATATGCCAGCAACGTATGAGAAGGGCGAGTCATGCGGGTCATATATTTAAGCGTGTGTTTTATTTACATCCATTTGCAATTCCTAGTACGACTGCTCGAACGGGAAAGATTATTATTATTATTATTATTATTATTATTATTATTATTATTATTATTATTATTATTATTATACCGTAACATATCGTCACAGCGCATCTGTCGTCATCGAGATGGCATCCCTCGCACTGGGTCCACAGCGGAATTGTCCATAGCATTTCTATCGTTACAATTATGTGCTTAAAATATTATCTTCAACCATTTGAAGAATGTTTCTATTTTCTATTTCACATACATTTTCCAAATATTTATACACTCTGTTTTAAGGCTCTTTTGAAACAAGAAAACAGAAAGAAACTGACAAAAAATATACGCAGAATAATGCTTTTCTCGTAGTTAATACAATTAAAGCGGTGCGAGAATCCATCACGATAATAATGAAACCAGCAAACATAAAGCTCAGAGTCATTGTCTGCGTTTCGACGAGTTTCTTCGCCGCTTCCAATAAACACAAGACGGCGCGAGCGCGCAGCGAAGCGACCGCCTCCTTTGCACGCAACAGGAAATTTATGTTTACGCAAACGGCAGCACACATAGCTTTTCGCACGAGCACACAGCCTCTAGCTCACAGAGCAACTGAGCCACGCGTCAGAGGTCCGCGGCGAACTTCCATGGCTCCGCCGAAAGCTCGTGAAATACGCGCCACAAATGCGGTCGCGGCGGCCTTGTCTCATATTTCGTACTCTTGGAGATCTCCTTCCTTCGACAGAGCCCGGCCGGGGTCACCGTATATTTCTCGTTTCAGCGCTGGAGGAAATCGAACGGTGGAAGAAAAAGGAGAAAAAGGGAAAAAAAACAAACGTTCTTTGCGTAAACCTACTCCTAAAAAAACTTGCGCTAGAAAGCTTTTTTCTTTGGTACACAGTGCCACTAGCGTACATGTGCGCTTGCTCATCAATCACCGATTCAGGAGTGCGTTGATAAACTTGCCTTAGCAAGGCGCGCCTATTATTCGCCCTATTGAGGCCTCTGTGCTCGCTGCGGCGTGTCCCTGTGGTGCCATCTAGTATGCATCTGGCGAATGACGACTGTTGCCTCCGAGATTTCGGTGTACTTCTGTCTGTCTTTTCCCGCCGCTCTTGTGTTTTTCTGGCGTGGTTAGAGATATGACATACAGGAGGCTCCCGACAATATACTACACGAAGCAATGCAAATAGTCAAATATAGGTATAAGCTGCCAGGTATAAGGTAAACAAGTGCGCCATTAAAAACTATAAATCACCATAAGGTAAACAACAAACGATAAAATTTTGTCCGTCTATACATCTTTGAGGCACATATGAAACAGAAGAGGCTACAGACAAGAGGCTTGAAAAAAAAAATTGACAACCATTCCACTCGGTGAAGATGCAATGACAGCGAAAGCATTTTGCTTTTCGTTTGAGAGCTTTGACCTTCGTCGGGTTTCGCTGCCATTCCATCTTCACAGAGTGGCATGGTTGTCATTTGTTTGAAGTGTCTGATGATGGGAGTTGATGTGTTTGAATGGATGATTTCGTAAAGACAGTGATTGATGTTCAATTGAGACTCTTTGTCAGGGTAGTCACAATTGCTTTATGGTCACTGTGATATACACTCACAGGTTCGACTGCCACCCTAGAGTGGTTCTTGGCTAGAATCAAAGCAATGCACGTCCGGTGATGCGTTCACTTGCTCCATCCGGTACCTCTGCCACCGTATTGCGTTGCGCGTCTGGCGTCGTTGCTCGTTCGGAGGTGCCCGGACTCACGCTTGTGGTTTTTGCTCAGCATCGCGGGAACGTTCTTCCTCGATTGTCGTTTCGCGCCGGCCCCGTTTACATTCTGGTTGCTGTTCCTTCCGGCGCTCCTCGTACGCATGTTGTTCTTCGGGTGTACGAACTATATACGTGTCCGCCCCATCGATAACGCAGCTGTTGAACGGTTCACACCCCCTTAAGCAATGGCTCATACCCCCGCAAACGCGGCTTCCCAATTACGACGACAGAAGAGAAGTGAATTCTACGCTGGAATGATGATCGGCGTCGAAGCCAGCTGTGCAAAACGACGACGCTCGCGTCATTGCTGATGATGAAAGTTTTTTGCACAACGGAGCCAGCTGTGGAAGACGACGATGAACGCGCGAACAGTGGCACTAGCGCGTTTGCGCGGTTGGCGCCGTGAATTTTTAAGTCCTTTCCACAGGGGCATGTTCCACTGAGCTTGGACCCTTTCTGCACAATCACCAGGATCGGCCCACATGGTGACTTTTTTCTGTTGCCGGACGTCGAAAAAATAAACTGTAATATACGGAAGTTCGTCATATACAGCTTTCGCTGTAAAATTTGGAGGACGCTTAAGCTTCGCCTTTAAGAGTGGCACGAGGTAGCTTTCAAAGATCCCTGACTGCTTTTCATGCTTCCCGGCAGCTGCAGCTTATGTAACCGTAAGGTTTACCCGGAAACGCTGGCGGCCAACGCTATGCACGAAGGCAACTTTTCTGGTAGAAACGCGGCCTCTTGCGCGGCTCGATCTCCTCTTATTGTTTCGCACTTTTAATATTTCAGTCCGAGAAAAGCTAACATAAAAGATATGCGCTGTCGGTGTTGCTTTTTTTCTCATTACATTTGTTTGAGGGTCGCCATTCCCAAATTTCCGAGGAATAACTGTAAAGAATGAATGACAAGGTACGAGCACCTTTGGTGATATAAGAGTGGTTGGGTATGCGTGATTCAAAATTTGGACCGATTTTTTTTTTTTTGCCAGAGCGACGCCATACGCTGGACGCCGTACGCGGGACGCCGACGCCTGGTTTTCTGCGACATGGGGCCCTTAACGTTCCCGCGTAAAAAAAAAAGCTGTGCAAACGGCGAGTATAACCGAACATATACTTGGCGCCGCCCACGTGTGCCCGTGCGTGCGTGTGTCTTTCCTTTTGTATGTCCCATCCAGAGCCCCAAAAACCATCACCAACATGCCCAAGAACCAGTTCATATTAGGATTTTCCAAAGGAGAAGAAAGGAGAAATTTGTGCTCGCGGTTCTTCCCGCACACTCTGCAGAGCATACGATCAGGACCACACGTCCTTTCCCGTGAAAACTCTGTGATTCGACCTTGGAGACCTTTGTCTTCCGACACTTTCATCACTACGGACGCTCCGTTAAATGTGTTTTCCAAGTCTGCGCCGTTTTTCTTGCTGGTCCCTCCACAGCTCGCTTCACCGCCGCGGCAGCTATACTCTTTCATTAGGGTGTCTGGCTGCATAGACTGTTATCAAGGCAACCCATATACAAGTGCCTGTTTGTACACTTAATATGTAGGAGCCGTGCTGCTATATGAAATTGTGATGAAAATTCCATATGTTTATCGCGGAAACTATGTTTCAATGTCACAAATTTTCATGTGCTTCCTCATGTTATTTCTATACGCAGATGTTGCAGCACAATGGTTCTGGCACCAAAATTTACCAAATTTGCCAATATTTTAAGATAACGTAGCGGGTCAAACTATCGTTTTGCATTATGCCTGATTACGTATTTATTGATTAACTTCCCAAGTATTATAATCTGAGCAAGATTGTCAATCAGAAAATTGTAGACTAGCATGAAATTTTCCCGATTGATCTTTGTTGCTCAATACGTGCTACACAAATGTCTATCTATCTATCTATCTATCTATCTATCTATCTATCTATCTATCTATCTATCTATCTATCTATCTATCTATCTATCTATCTATCTATCTATCTATCTGTCTGTCTGTCTGTCTGTCTGTCTATCTATCTATCTATCTATCTATCTATCTATCTATCTATCTATCTATCTATCTATCTATCTATCTATCTATCTATCTATCTATCTATCTATCTATCTATGGGTTGTTCTTTATGCAGGATTTTTTAGGTCGCCTGTGGCAAATAACTGGAAAAATAACTAGTCTTGGAGTTGGATTATTTGAGGAGGCGGACATTACTTGCTCCAGAAATTTGTGTGCATATTTGACTTCACTGATTATGTTTTATTACTTTACGGCGCATACTGCAGTTTACAAATTGTAACCGGTGAGTTTGCATGGCACATATACTTGTAGGCAATCGGAAGTGGTTAAGCTTTCTATGCGTCTTCTCTCTCAACTTGAAACGAATTTTGAGGGTAGCCCAGTTTCGATGTATGCGCCATCAAGCTTGTTGTAAAAAAACACTGTTGCTCGACTCACTTTTTAAACAACACGCCGCTTTATGCATTGAAATTTGAAAGATAAGAATGAATGGGTCGCCCATTCATTTCGTCGCACATATTCAGGATGAATATCTCGAAACTGGTGCCATTCTGAAAAATTAATATCAAGTGGACACGCCTTGAAAACTTACCAGCTCCAATTTTTAAACGTATCCCTTAAAGGAATTAAATCTAATTATAAACTTAAGTATATAGCAACATTTTGTTAATTACTCCATTACGCATTTCGATTTCTCCTAATGTCCGCCTCTTCGAGTAATCCAGCTCAAGAACTAGAATTAAGCTGTCACAGGATAACCTTTTTAAACTTCCCTCCGTAGTCTAAAAAAAAAAAAATCTACGCGTTTCTCTTCCTGTCTTGCCCTGACCTACATATGCGTGCGTGTCTTCTATGAGATACTTTTTTTTTCATTGTTTAGTTAATAGTAATAGGCTTGTCGCAAACAGAGAGACAAACGAGCGCGCCCGCTTTGTTCTCTCTCTCTCTATCTCTCTATTTGCTCGCCCTGTTCCTCGCAAATCCCGCAGCGCTGTCGCGCAGCTCGGCACTAAGCGCTGTGAGTGACAGCCCCCGCGCGATCTTGTTTGCAGAGCGGAGACGACGCTGGAGCCACTGGTGTCGCTGCTGCAATCAGTGCAGAAGCGCCACGCTGACCTTTCGACAGCCTATGCGGCTGATACGCACATACACGCAGAGGACCGTGTGTCGCGGGTAGCGCGACGAGCGACGTATAGGAAATTGCCTGCTTGCTCATCAGGCCTAAGCAGCTTAGCGGAGCGCCGTAGCTTGGTCGTTCATTGTATTCGCCGCCGCGCCGTCGTCTCATTTGCCCCCGAAATGTCCCTAGGCACGAAGCCTGTATTTATACTCATAGTCAACATCGTCATCGTTATCATCAAGACAAATGATTGATTAACTGATTACCATTAAAGCTTGTTTCTCTCTCTCTCTCTCTGATTGATTGATTGAAAATTTATTTTGCTTTTCCTAGCGAACGCGTCTGTATATGGGCTTTTTGTCCTTCGACAGAAAAGGACGCGAACCGCTGGAATGAAGGTGGCACAGTTAGGGGGATCGGTTCGTGATGATGAGGAAAGCTTGCCGCTAAGGAAAGTTCCCCACCAGAGGACGCACATCCTGAATCCAAACGTCTTTGGAATGCTTGACCCCTTCACAGCATAGGGCGGTGGCGGGCCTTAGTAGCTATCGCGCTGCCTTAACTCAAAAGCCATATTCACTGCAATACACCCTTTCATTCGCAATGATGACGGCGTGTCTCTCTCGTCTAATCTTTCCTCGCTGTTTCAAAGCAAGCACGCGTTGGCGTGCCTTGACGAGGAGCGTACATGCTATATGCAACATTACGTCAGCGCTGCGCTTCAAAGGGACGCGGTGACATTGTGACGACTTTGGCGGACGCTAGCGTAGGGTTGCTCTCTATAGTACTATAATAAAGGATTCGCGAAATACTAGGAAGTGACAAAAGGTGCCACGAGAGGCGCTGGTGTAAATAAAAGGGCGATATAAGAGATTTTGAAAACGAAAGTTAAGATCGTGGCAAACGGCTAGATAGCGGTAGATGATGTAAAACCTGATCAACTCGAGCAGATTAGGCGACTATATTTGTCCCCGCCCCGTTTCAAAAGGAATGCCAGTAAACATCGCGGGACATCAATCCGTCACGCTGGGATGACCGGGTCTGCGCGAAACGCCAACTTTTCACCAGGAAATAAGGCTCCTCTTCTAACTTTATTTCAGCATTTTTTGCAGACTGAACCTTGCACAGGAACTTTAGGCACAATAATTTAGCGTGCAACGCGCTTGTGCTTAAATTGTACACCACAGCATTATGTGACGTAGCTAGACCGCCAAGTGCCGTCACTGCTCGCACAAAAAGTTCCGGCCCCCCTACGTCCTTAGCTAAAACTAAAACTTTATTGTGTCCTTGACAGGGTCCGGGTGTGGCGGGAGTTAGGAGACTAACTCCTTGGTGTCAGTGTTTGTTGGCTTCTTATATGACTAATAAAAATCGGGCCCCTCGGTTAACCCCATTTCTTCTCGTTCATAGAAGTGCATTGGTCATCTTCATCTCCTCGCGCCACTAAACCTGGTTTATTTCACTATAATATTGCTTTCTTTGATAATTGCCCCTGATCATGTTCCTCGAACAAGAAGCGCGAGTAAAATAACGCGATAACAATATGTTTATCTTTATTTTTTTTACGTAGCTTCATGTTGCACATATAGGAGACATCTGTCGCAAAAATTACGTGTTACTTTTAGAAAACAATGTTAAAAATAACTGTTCACCTGGCTAAAGCTACAATTGATATCGGCCGACAAGCGTCGCAGGCGCATCAAAGCAACTGAAACCATAAAAATAATTTTACTTCACAAACTTTCTGCGAGAAAAACTGGCGAGTCCGCCAGCATCCGCGCAACGAACGTGGGCTCACTAGCAGACGACGCACTTGACAACGACAGCAAAATTGAAGACGTCATGTTGTATAAGCCATGTCTTAAATATGTATACGTAGCTAAAAGGTGTCAGTACAAATTAGCAGTTGAAATAAAGCCCCATTATAAGAGCGCACGCGTGCAATCGGTCTCAGCGGCGGCAGCGAAATTACGTTGAAACCGCCGCGAAGCGCGTCTACGGCCCAATTCAGTTCGCTCGCAGCGCCCTCGCACAATTTTTCCACACGCGGCGCCTCAGCGGGAAAGCGCCGTACGGCCCGCTGGACCGTTGTCTAGTACACTCTATCTGCAACTACACCAACTGCCGGCGACGCGTAATTACGCGTATTTACAGGAGATCTGAGTGCCACGCGGGAAAAAGAACATAAGGGCCACAAGAAAGTCAAGCGTCCCCACAGCCACTACCCAGGAGACTTGAAGCGAGGGCTTCAGCGACGGGAAAGGAAGATGGCGCGTTGCCCTGCTAAGCACGAGGTCACGGGTTCGATTTATGTGCACGACTTTGATTTATGCGCAGGTTTAAAGGGACACTAAATACAAATATTAGGTCAACATGGACTATTCAAATACCATTCCAGAAACCCCGCAGCAATGCTAATATTTAGCTTAACACAATACTGCGTCTCTAGGAACTGCGCGCCCCTGTACTGTGGTGGCGCGCCGTTTAAATTTCGTTTTACATATTCAGGTATGTACCATAGAGAAAGAAAAAAGACCTCTATGTATGTACCTCCAGTATAGTTTTTTTTTTTTTTTACAACTCTGGCGTATTTGCAGCCAACAACTGCACACCGCCGACGCAGCTTCGTGTTTTTACAGCGAAGCTGTTATGGCTATGTTCTGGCAGAGCTCGTCTCCGTGGACATACACCAACAATTTTTCATGCGTGGGCCGATCCCGAAGATAGTACAATACCGGGCCGACCGGCGGCGGAGGTGAAGCTGGCGATGAGCACTCCCATACGTGGGCCGATACCGAAGATAGTGCAATGCCGGGCCGACCCGCGGCGGAGGTGAAGCTGGCAATGAGCACTCCCATACATGGGCCAATCCCGAAGATGGTGCAATGCCAGCTCGACCCGCGGCGGAAGTGAAGCTGGCGTTGAGCACTCCCCATACGTGGGCCGATCCCGAAGATGGTGCAATGCCGGGCTGCGTTTTTACAATTGTTAGTAGGTACAGCGGGGCGTGGCGCTTTTGCCGGCGCTCGACGTTTCTGCGCAGGTGCGAGTAAGAGCGGCTGCGAAAGAGAAAAGCTGCGGGCCTTTGCTCCTTGAATATGTGACTCTGCCTAGGCACTACGGTGGAGCAGTTTCTTTGTACGTGTAGCGTGCGTTAGTCCCTATAGGCGTGCCGGCATTGCGGAGGGGGCCGAGTTTACGCTCCGCCGCTGACTGCCCGGGCGGTGAGGCAGTGGGCACGGACGCCCCATTTGGTGATCACTGTTTCTGAAGGGGCAAGGTTCTGACTGGTGTTGTATAAGTCGCGGGTCACTGTTAGTCGCGACGATAGATTGCATTTTTTAGAAGCACTGCTCCAGGAGGGCACATGTAACCGGCAAACCGAGGCCTCAGGAGAGCACCTGAGGTTATATTAAAGCAGGCGGCGCAGGATCTCCGGGGCACGCAAGCGGTAGCGGGGGGATCAAAGCTGGAAGCAGGGCGGCCCGTGGGTTGGGGCCGCGAAGGGCGAAGCGTGCCACGGGGCGTCCGCATACGGACAGCCGATCTTATACTCCCCTGGCACGCTCAGGCCTCTGCGAGCACCACCCCACGGACCAGTCCGGCTTCTAGCTTTGATGTCCCCGCTGCCGCTTTGGTTTCCTGGAGGCGCCGCCAATAATGCGAAATAGTGACACGTTGTTTTATTTGCAAACAACACGATTGAATTAACATAATTGCATCGAGCCACCAATTTACGATACTAGGTTCAGCACTAACGCCTACCGCGCCCTGCGACTTCTGCCAGCGCGCCTAGGGACAAGCGCATACCTCAGAACCTCAGAATGTGAGAACACCCGTGTACTTAGATTTAGGTGCACGTTAAAGAACCCCAGGTGGTTGAAATTTCCGGGGTCCTCCACTACAGTGTGCCTCAATATCAGAAAGTGGTTTTGGCACGTAAAACCCCATAATTTAATTTTTAATATTGCTTTTCTAAAGCATCCGTGGCTGCACATCGCTGTCAATGCGGCTGAGCACCAACGAAACCCGTGTGCCCTTTTTTTTAAAGTAACCTGCTGTGTGCACAAAGAGCGGGTGTAGCATTACATGCGCTGTATTCCTGCGCATTTAGTAGTCGAGACTGCGTAATCCCGACTTAAGGAGACGCGTTGAAGCAAGAGCCAGACAAAGCATTTGCTCCCTGCTGCCGGCAATGTTCATAATAGCATCGTTTCACTGCGGCCGACACTATGAGCTGTGAGGGCAGAGTGGACGTGAAAATGTGGCTGGCTTCACTTCGTACTGCCGATGTAAGATATTGTTGACACAGCATCGAACTACCTTTCGTTGCAGACTCCCAAGTGTAACAAAATTATTTTTCTTTTTTATTTAGATTTGTTTTTACGATTTCTCGATAATTAATAAAATTTTGTTGCTCCTCACGTAGAAAAATCCATCGGCGACTGTACTTATTGCATAAAAGGTTTAATTTCAATACACTGAAATTCAGCCTTTTATGCTGCAAGTGCACTCGTTTCCTATAAGAGACTAATTGTCACTTAAAAAACTGCATGAATAGGCTCTTAATATCTTTAGAGCAAACATTTCCGAAAACGTTAATTAAATGGTTGCCAAAAATAAATGTGAAATTGTGGAAAAAGAAAAGCTGCTGATGGACTTGTGTGCCATAATAAAGGCGTCGCCTCAAAAAACTCACTGGTTGTAAAACTGCCACATGACTAGATTGCCATAAGCAATAAATGACAGACTACAAGCAAAAATCACGAGTTGTCATGCACGCTTCCGCTGTGAAACTGGAAACAAAGCTTGAATTTTAATTTTCTTTCTGAAATGCTTCAAAAGCTATTCCCATTGTTTCACATCTGATAATTTGCGATTACTTTGTTTAACAGATGGGGAACAGTAACAAGATTTTAACTGTCAGCTGTAGCAAAATATTTGGCCAATTATAGGTATTCAAAAATACACATATACTAGCTCATTTTCGAATATGAATAGTTAATGTGTAATATTAAATTTGCCCACCTCTAAAAAGTACGCCAACAGCACACTGGTACAAGCTACAAGCAGCAACAATGAGAACTTTTGCTGGTACATTTTCAGTATGGCCAAGTGTTCTGTGCCTGTTTCCTATAGTAGGATGCCCACTCTGTAATTATGGTTGAACAGATTTCTATGTGACTGTAACACAAAACAGCAACCACACACAGTGTATTGCTATTGCAATGAGCCTCTGTGCAAATTGTGCCAACTGATAATCTAGTTTTATAGTCGTGCAAACATTCACGAAGGCATCTACACAAAGTAATCAACGCCCCATTAAAACAAATAAAATATTTAATTGTCTAATCTCCCACCATACATATGCAGCATCTCAAGAGTGCAAAACACATACAGTGTTGACCATTTCTGACAACAAATTTTGATTCATAAGCTGGGTGAGCTGGCTTGGACATATACTATGAGCACAACGAAACATGACAAAATATGACACACAGGCTTTGCGTACTGTGTCTTGTTTCTTGCTCTAATAGTATGTCTCCAAAGCATGCGTGCTTTGACGACGCACGCATTCTCTATAGCCGTGCAGCCGGCAACTTATCAAGGGTGTCAGCAGCTGCATCAGTGCCTCCAATGCCCAGATGCATCCCAGCTGCTACTGCCCCTGCCTTCACTGCTGCCGTGGCGCTGCCCAAACATGTGCCCGTTTTGGAGGCCACGGACCACACTGCTGCCGGCACCACTGCTGCAGTGGTGCTGGCAGCTGTCTTGAGGCATGCCCCCATCTTGGTGGCCCCAGAATGCACCGCAGCTGATGTACCTACAGCAGCAGCGCCGCCACCAAGGCCAGCTCCGGCCACTGCGGTTGCGGCTTGAGTAGCGGCTGGCAGGCCCACGGCGCCCCAGCTCTGGCAGAGTGAGAACAGGCTGCCCTTGGCAATAAAGCCGCCCATTGTCGACTGAATACCAGCAGCTGTCGAGCCTGCCGATACACCAACCGTGCCAAATCCGACTGCAGAAAGTACAACAGGCACTGCGGCCACAGCAGCTGCTGCTCCAACTGTGTTACACATTAGGGTGGAGGTGGAGAGAAAGAGAAGAAAAAAATTTGTAGAGGCAGCGCAGTTACACAGGTTTGCTCCCAATTTGCTACCCTGTTCCAGGGGAGGAGGAAGAGGGGACACGAGGATGACAAGGAAAAACAACAGAGTTTGAATGCACGCACACACCTGAGTGCTCATGACCCTACTGAAGGCAGTCAAAAAGTCCAGTTGCATTTAAGAACCGTCACTGCACTCTCACAGCACTGTGCATAAACGATGCATGATGGTCGTCACCTATGCAGAGAGCTATAAGCTATACAGTTTACAGTTGTATTCTTGCTTCATGATTTCGCACTTAGATTCTGCAAAGGCCACTGCTACCACTGATGCCTATTCAGTGGCAGCAGTGGTAACAGTGGCCATGGCTTTACACTGCTGAGCTCAAGACCATGGGTTTGATACTGGCCTCGGTGGCCACGTTTTGATAATGACAAAATGCAAGAACACTTGTGTATTTATATATAGGTGCATGTTAAAGAACCCCAGATGATGAAAATTAATCTGGAATATTCCACTATGGTGTGCCTCACAATCATGATGTTTTGGCACAGAAAACCTCAGAATTCATTTTTTCCCCTCAGTGCCAGTTATAAAACTAGTCCCCATAGCCCCCTTGGAAAAAGGAATTCTGCATAGTTAGCAAATAAGCAATCACTTCATTGATGCAACACACATTGATTGTATAGCTATTAGCATGATACACTCGGCATAGTTTAGGCAAGCTACTATTTATAATAGACATTTCCTCAAGAATGTAGGCAAGGAGAAGTGGATTAAGATTACCACAATGTAAGTAACTACACAGGGTCCAAACGAAAGCACCTATTTTAAATGGCAAACATTTTACGAAATAATAAGCCAGTATTTGTGGAACCAGTGCTTTACATTGCAAAGATAGAAAATGTTCAAAAATTTATGCAGGTCTCAAAGAAACCCACATGACTAGGCAACGTATCAGTAGATAACTACAGAAGCACTAACGGAATGCAAACGAGAAAATTTGGTTCACATCTCCAGTCGACTTAGGGCACGCTGTATATATTTGAACAGCATTTCTGTTTACCAGCCATCACATGAGAAAACCATTTTGCAGCAAACTAGGATTTACTGCAAGCAATCCGAGCCCCCATTTCATGCGCAACATACATTCTCATGCCATTTTGAGGGGGGGTTTGCCATCTGCATTAAGCAGCGTTACTAGCTGCTGCTGTCTGGAGTTTCTCCCAATAAAAGAAGGATTCCTGTATCTTCTCAACCATTATAATGTTTCTCCTACTTGACTACATGCATAATTATTGAAGTCTTAAGAGATTTAAAACAACACTGTCTTTGTGCATACTGCCTGAAAGGCACATGACAACAGCTACCTGTAAGCAGCTACCTGTTCCTGCACAACTTTCTGAACATTTGTCACTAAAGTTCAGCATTTATATTAAAATTACGAGGTTACAAATGCAACACAACTCAAAAGAACACAATATTATCTTCCTAGCATGCCGACAAGGCACATGGTCCCACATTCTAGTACCTGCAAATCTTTTAGTTCTCAGCACTGTCAAAAAGAAAGCAATTTTTTTTTGTATTTTGACAAGCACATGGTCATGTGTTAACACAGTGATGACAATTATTTAACCTTTATGCAGGCCAAATGCTACGCTTCAGCCCCTTGATCTACTCGAAAGCTCTACGCAGTATTTATTTGTCAAAAAGACATGAGAATAGCGTGAACGAGCCTGAACACTCCAATATCTGCACATTTATAGAGTCAGTCGACCTTATTATTCATCTGCTGCATTCTACATCTCACCATAAAATTTAGTGCAATAGGTCCTGGTAAATTTATTTACTGTAATTCTTCCAAGTGTTCACTAAAAAATCTATCAAGTGGAGCTACAGAGCCTGGAGTGTTAACATACCCTTCCTTTATCATGGTCACAGAGTCCGTCTGTAGTACAGCCAATTTCGGCCATTTAAATGTAGCTTTTGAATAATAAAGTGTCTTCCTGGAAGCCACTTGCTATGGAACTTCCCTAACTTTGAAGTTGTTGAAATTTTGCAAATTGTTACGTCATGTCACTAAACAAAGTACCTGGTTGCTAAACCTAGCAACAAGATCACTAAAATGGAGGGGTGCACGAATATTCGAAAATTTCAAATGTTATCAGCTAATGTATTCCTAACATTCATATCGATTCGAAAATGAGGTATTTGAAAATTTTCGTCGATTGAATACGAATATATGAAACAAATCGAATACATTGCTGGCTCTTCGAGAGAAAACACAGTTGTTAGCATTTATATCAAAAGTGTGTCTGATTTTGTGCTGAATTTTGCGATAATTTCACACTGCTGGCAAAATTTCGCCTGTAAGACACGCTTAGCAACTGGACGTCTGAGTTTTGCAGAAAAGCCTGCCTGTGACTTGCAAGGGGCACGGGTTTGTGGGTTCCACCTTCAATACTGAGCTTATTGCTTGACAACAAATGCGATAAGCGACTGCTGGTATAGGGTGTAATCCTGTGCTTATTCCTTGACAGCAAATGCGATGAGTGACTGATGGTATAGGGTCAAATGCCTCTGAGTTTATGGAGAATTGATGCAGTATAATAAGGCACATGTTGGCGAAAACAGACAACTAGCGGAAATTACTCAATTTTCCAAAGCTAACATGAGCAATATACACAATATTTTAGTATAACGGGTTGCTAGTTCAATTTTTTTAACAATGACAATGTAATTGCAATGTTCCAACATGCTAAAATAAATCAACTCACTAATAAGTGCACGTGCATATCATTATTCAACATTCGATTCAATATTCGATGATAAGTATTCGTGTTCTATTCGTATACGAAAATTTTGATATTTGCACAACCATACTAAAATGGCGACACTGCCGGTAAGCTGTTTCAAACTAGCGATGAGGTTCGGACCTCACTATATCCAGTGCAGCTCTGTGTTGCACCACACAAATGTTGCTAAGACCTATGGTTTCCTTTCTTCTCTTTCTTAGAGGGCCAGCAGTCAAGCTAAATGAACCGTGAATGAATTTTCACCATCCAGTTTACCATGTTAAACTGTTACGTCAAGTAAATGCACACTTCAAAGACTCTTCAAGAGGTTCAGGTCGAAATTTTCGGTATACACGCAGTTGTAAAGTACCGTCCAGGGAGTATTCTGCAGCAGCAATTTTTTAAAAGAGCTTAGCAAGAGCACAGACAGAAGCAAGTGAAATGTTGCAAGGTTATAATGTAAGGCTGCAAGATACTCTCCCTGCAGCAGAAGCCCTTCCTGGTTATGGTCATAATATCCAGTGAAACAGGGAGGTGACAATTGGTCACCTAGCCTGCTTGAGCTAATCCAGCTAATCCATATAGGGGTAGGCCAACAAGGAGTGATTAGAAAGTCTAAGCATAAGCCGTGGTTTAACAAAGACAAAAATTAATTTTAACCTCCTTTTCACGTAGTTCAGGGGCTTTATTTGAAAATGTATGGTGGCAAAACTTACATGGTGCACTGCGTACATCCGACTCCCTTTACAATAGAATACGCGCTACAAAAAAAAAAAAAAAAATGCAAGGTGAGCGCACCTGTTGCAGCAGCTGCAGTGACAAGAGTCTTCCGATTCACCACGTTCCCCACCTACAGAAGCAAATGAACACACTATGTAAGAATAAATGCCAGAAGGAAGAACTGTACAAATGTGCAGTAAGTAAATGAATCAAAACTGAAAAAGGTCTTGTTTAATATCCTGCCACAACACTTAGCTGCAGCAATTTGTTTTGTGTTGTGTTAATCACAGAGTGTTTGAACTGCAATGTGATCAATATTTTCTTTATTTTCATATACTGCCAGCCTACACTTGAGGCCTTCAACAGAAGTGTCTACAGAAGAAAAGACACTATAAAGCTATGTACCTTGACGTACGTATTGTCACATTGTAGCGATGGTGAAGAACACAGTAGCGACAACTGTAAATCACATAACTAACTCTTTATTGGGTGAACTTGTCCCTAGCAAAACTAGTAAAACTCAGGCACAACGGTAGCAGTGAGCAACGTCGGCAAAAGCATGATCTGCGGGTGAACCGCGTCGGCTTTTATCCATGACTCGTCAAAGGTTCCAGTATAATTTCTAGTACCTGCGTGCCTTCAAGAAAGTACTACACAATTCGCATTGTGCATACAATCAGATTACACAAGGTTCAGTGATAAAAGACACAACAAATAGAATCAGTGATAACCTTCGAGTAAGTTCCAAACCATGCAAGCACGTTTTGTGCTGAGCGATAATTAAGTTGTCAGCAGGTGAAATGCAGTTCCCGGGAAAAAGATAAGTACACCAGTCAATATGAACATGAACATATGTGCATCTTACTGCTTAAACTACTACTAATGTTACATTTCGGCATTAAGACCCACAATGCAAGATGGAGCATGTGACAATGTGTCGACATGCCAGCGAAAGCAGAGGTCTCAAACGTAAGTTAACATGTTCAAAGCCAGAGCTTCACATTTTATAAAGACTTATAACATTTGCCAAAAGTTGCTGATGCAATGGAATGTGGCTGCTCATTCCCAGTGTGATAAGCTAGGCTAGGCCTGTATTTGTCGAGGTTTATGTTTGAGAGCACTGCAATCCCTGGCATGCAGATGTTTTGTTATGTAGCAATTTGGATTACTGTTTTTCTTGGCGAGTTTTTCTTGGCAATGTCTTTCTTGGCCACTTTTCCATATTGGGTATGTCTGTTTGCAACATATTTTTCTAACCTCTTTCATGGGGCAATCCAGAAGTGCAGTCTAAAAATGTGGAAAAGCTGACGACGATTATTGTCATCATGATCGTGATTATGACAATGAGTATAAAAATTTAATGCAATTAGCATTCAGAGGGTACTTCATGCAGTTTCTAAGGCTTACTGTCTATCGAACTATGTCGCTAACCGTTTGCCTGCAAACGTGGGTCTCTGGATAGTCCATGGTTGAATGGGTAGCGCATCGGGCTGATGTACTGTGGGAACAGGGTTTGAAACCAACCAATGAACCAACTTAGGTCAGCGGGTATGTCGCACTGTATGCCTATATGCCGCTCTTCAACGAAATTTATGCGACACTGACATGGGTCACTGGGGATACGGGGCTGGGTGTGTGGCATGGGTATGTACTGCTCTTCAATTAATATTTTACGCTGATTTGGAGCACTGTACATGAATCACCTCGTTTGCACTGCTCTTTTTTGTTTTCAATTAACCTCTTTTATACCAATTTGGGTCGCTGGGTACAAATTAGCCAGTAGGTGTGCACCGCTCTTCAATGAATGTCTTTGACATCAAATTTCTAACTAGGCAATTGCCATTGGGAATGCGCTGCTCCATAATGACAAAAAAGATTCTTTGAATTTCTCCGGTGCTTGGTGAAATGGAAACTGTGCCGAGCACCGACTTCACGGCCACATCGACAGATGGTGAAACGTGTGCAGTGGGAAACAGCGTGCAGTAGCGGCAGTGCTGCAGAAGAGGAGCACAGCTGCATTTCGACCAGCCAAATGTACCATTAAAAAAAACTGAAATTTCTCCGGTACTTTTCTCCCACTTCACAAGAAGCCTGATGCTTTAGCTAGATGTGCCACAGATGCGCTGGGTGTGTGCAACTTTTCAATGAACCTCTCGCCAACTGGGGTCACTGAGTGCATGCCACTGGGTGGGGGGCCAGAGAGGAAACAATTCTCAGTGTTTGCATGCAACGGCGCACCAGGCATCTCGTCTCGGAGACAATGCCTGGGCTTCCCGGCAGTGCCACCAGATGGCACAGCATGTCTGAAAAAACAGCACCAAGGAGCCCAGCGGGCCATGCTTTTCGAAGCCCATGCGCAGGATTCACGGCAGCGCTGCTAGACAGTGCACAGTGTTCAAAGGAAAGCTAGAGAGAGGAATTCCGCTGCAGTACACATTTTTGAAAGTGGCAACATCCTGTGTTGCTACATTGCTTCAATGCTAAGCGCATTACCATTGACTCATCCTGAGATGGGTTCTGCAAAATTCTTATTATACTCACGACAATGATGGCAACTGATGATCAAAAATTGTACGACAGTTAAACTTTTACTTGACGTCGATCAATTGTTATCATTCCAGCATGGCTCTCACAATAAAGCTATGCAGTTCATACACACCATTCTCACCCATAACTTACCTAGGAACATGCTCTCCTTCATTGGCTTCATCTAGAGGTCGACACAACTTCAAACTTTTTAAAATTTTGCAGGCTGATTTTTTTTTTTTCATCGGGGAAGAAAAAGACCCACACAAGACCTAGGCTGCTCTAAACATTGCTACCAGTGATTTCTTCATATCCTCCACAACATTAATACTTCGATAGGTAAGATAACTAAAAGTTAATTAAGCTTACCATAATAACGAGAGTATAGGTCAGACCACAATAATGTCGAGCCCCCAAATTTTATTTCTAAAAAAAATGAAAAAACTAAACTGATATAAACTGGTAAAAAATGATCAGTATATAAGAAGGGGGGGGGGGGTCACCTTATGCAGGATTCCTGTGAAAAAAAAAGTTTGACCTATATTCCGGTTTTTACGGGAATGAGCTAATCATTTTTATTGTGACAGAAATTATATGGACAATCCCGGCAAATATTTGTCATCGGCACTGCCACTGCCGTGATGTTCCAAACATGTACATGTACAAACATGTAAATAAATAAATAAAAATGTCCGTGGGCGGGATTCAATCAAGGTGCCACCAGAAAAAAAAGCCCGGTACTCTAACTATTACACCACACACACCGGCCTCAAGAGGCACAACAGAACAACCTTTAAAATTTTACGCAGGCAAGAAAAATTATGCAGACGCTAGGCACATTTTTTGTAAGCCCACAGCTTCCTGGCAGTTTTGCCTCATGCACCGTTGATATGCGATGCCTGCAACACCATTGGCAGCATTCTTCATCCAGCCACTGTTGTCAGGTGTTTCGTAACTGACATGGCACTGTTACATCTATTCAGCAGAAGTTCTCTTAAGCACTGCGTTGTGACGAGATGTCACACCTGCGTATACTTTCAATACCATCAGAGGAGTCCAAGCCCAAAACTAAACCTTACTATCACTGTCAATGCTTCGCCCTTCGGGCAAAACTGCCACTATTTTTTTGCTTACTCAA
The DNA here is from genome assembly GCF_038994185.2 of Dermacentor albipictus. Lineage (NCBI taxonomy): Eukaryota > Metazoa > Arthropoda > Arachnida > Ixodida > Ixodidae > Dermacentor > Dermacentor albipictus. The sequence goes on along the minus strand of NC_091824.1, from coordinate 119,125,671 downwards.
CAAAGTACTCATGACTAGCATGAATGGCCATCAATATAAAGTGACTGCAATTCACGTAGAGTACTCTATAATTTTTTATACTCTTGGCAACATTTACTTTGGACAGCCAGTATATATACTGTTTACTTTTCCCATGAAACCTCCTGAATAGTGGAAGAATATGCAACATCATACAGCCATACTTTCAGAACAGTTGTAGCTGTCAGTAGTCGGCAAGACTGCTCAACTCAGAAAAAATGTAGGAAAGGAGCACAGTGTTATTCATAACGCACTGACATAAAAAAGAATTTCCCATGCAGCCCAAAATGACATATGTTAGGCCAAGCCTCATCACATAGTTACTTAAAATGATCCCAAAAATCATCACAGGGAGATATGTAGTAGCGGTGAATGTTAAAAAGAAAGGATACAAAATTTATATTTCCTGGAAATGCATATTGTACTGTATACAGGAAACCCTTGTTAACTCGAAGTCTGATGTCTCGAAATATTGGTTACGTAAAAATGTTTTTCCACCTGTGGTGTCAGCCTATGTATGTGTTTTCACCTTTTATCTCAAAAAGTTCTTGCGCTGGAGTCCAGATATGTGGAAACCTTGATTTCAAATCTAACAGCAAAAAGGCAATGGGGCAACGTCACTTGCACTTGCTTTTCAGCCAGCAGCAGCTCGCTAGCTGTGCCAAACGCAGTGCTGGGCCACGCTCCCCGCTTATTTTTCCCCCTTCTCTCTGTCTATCACCATTCGTGTGCACTTGATTGGCTGCTCGATGCCACTTCCTTGTGGCCTAACACATGCAGTGATGACCTTTCTTAATGCATTAGAAATAGTAGTGCCAAAGTGAAAAAAACTGTATGTGCATGAATTGTGAGAAGCCAGAAACGTGATAGAGGTAGAGAGGGGATCGGGGAGCTTAGAACAGTGTGTATGTATGTGCACGTCACTGTCAATTGCACTTTGCTCTTTGAAGAGGCAGGACGTGTGTCAAGTGAGCTCCTGAACAAGACTTTGCAACGTGGTAAACGCGGTCGAAATCATGGATCCGGGACTTCAAGGAGGTGCAACATAATGCTAACGCATTTCTCCTGAATTTACTGCTAAATCCTCACTGATTTTTTTTTCTCCTTATTCAGGACCTGTCAGTGATGCATCGATGTGGTCACAGCCTACTAACTGTGACCTTCAGCAAGATGATTCATACTTTTGAGCAGACGCAATCAGCATACACATTGCACCCAATAGAAGCCAGTATGCGAGCCCAGAGTGTTGCAGAGTGATTTCGGGACGCTCATTTTATGCTCACACAATGGTGAGGCATAAATGCTGCATCACTTGTGCGCGTCTGCTGAAAACGCAACAGTTGCGCTCTTCCTCAGTTCAGTTTTGGTTTTCACAGTGAAATTGCCCGGAATTCATTATGATGCAGAAATGAGCGGCATTAGCGTTTTCGATGCCTAGAACTAGTCATGCTCGGATGACCGGCTTGAAGTAGCATTAGGATCAATCATCGACTCGGAGATACGCACGCTGTAACACCCTTACCTGTAGACAGTGATGTTTCTGGCGCCGATGCACACGATTAAGTGACCGAGGATATTACCCCTGGCAGCATTTTGAAAAGGCTCTTTGTGGTCTATGAGCGGCCAAAACGCTTTCTATTTGCGCGATTTTGCTTATTTTGAAACTCGGCTTATCTCTAAATTTAAGTTAACGGGAGTTTAAAGTATATGCATATTGTAATGATCATGCTTCATAATTAGTAGAGTTTCATTATTACTGGCTTCACTTTTAATTAGCAGCAGTTTGATAAAAGTGGAGAAGCTTTGCAGCAATAGTATAAGCATGGTGCAGTGTTGCATTCTCCATGGTAGCATACCCCACCGCTGCTGAGTTGTTGTGACGCCTGTTTCTCGAAGCTCGAACGACGTTACTATTGGGTAGTGTAGTGTTGTCGGCGGGCTGCAGGCGTCCGGTAGACCATGGCGACCAGGCAAGGACGAGATTACTTCTAACGCGAAACTTGCACGGTTTATTCAATGGTTGGTGAAAGATGAGAAGAAGTGAAATGAATTGAAAAAGTACATTGCAGGGCCCCTTAAATAGGCCCACTAAAATTGTAGGCGAGATCTTGTTCCCGTCAACGTCACGTGACATGCACAGAGTCTCACGGTGCTTGGCAACGGCACCCACTCACCCGGCGACCTTTCACGAGCCCACCTCCATAGGTGGCAACCCACAGAGTCTTGATCGGGTATAGGCGGCGGATCCCTTCTCTTTCGCGCATCGTTGGTTCGGGGAAAGGGCGTCTGGTTGTGGATGGGCGATTGACTCATTTTCCTAGTTGAATCTTCACGAGCGTGCCTCCGCTGGCGGCAGTTCACGGGTTCTGGGAATCGTCGAAAGGGTTTTTACGTACACACACAAAGGGGCCTAGCTGTGAACACTGTGGGGCGTCTGCCAGACTGGCATCCACTCGAGACAACCATAACAAATTAGGAATCCACTCTTCGTTTCGACGAGGCATGGTGGTAGAGCATCCTTTTTGCCCGGGGTGTTACACGCCAACCGTAACAGCAGTCGGAGTAAAAAGGTTACAGCATGCAGCAGCTAAGAAAAAAGCAAGATATTGCCTAAGCCTAGGCATAGAGCCTGGATATCAAGTCTGCTATGTGTACTAGTATACACAAACAACACAGTGTTATACTGTTTGTGCAAGCTAAATCATGAGCTGATATTCTGTTTCTTTCTTTCCTTTTTTTTTGTAGAACCCGCATCCCGTAAGCATTTGAATTTGCTTGCAAGTGATGATGTGTGGTGTTTTATGGCGCAAGGGCCAGGTATGGTCAAAGAGCGCCATGACAAAGGTAATGTTAACGGTGCATTGTGAATGATGCAGGCAATGAATTAGACAAAGAATTTCTTATGGTATATGCGACATGGCTGTAAAAAAGCCTAAAATCGGTCGCTAGTGGGTGGCGTAAAATATATACTTGATAAAATAATGACACTGGCTAAGTAGTTAGCGCAACGTATGGCAGAAGTGCAAGTGTCGGACGAGTGCTCGTTTGATGCACATTTTGCACAAGTAGTGCACTCTCGGCAACTTTGCTAACCATGCCCGAACCGCTGACACTTGAAGCATCGGCGTGGGTTAGGAATGTATGGCCTTACCCGCAGTTTGCAGTATCCTGTTTCTATTGAATCTGGTAAGTTACTAGTTCCAAAAGTGACGATTATATGCCTGGTTGGTATTTCTTTGTCATCTCGCCTTATTTTTATCCTTTGTATCTTGACGACGTTCTGTTCTTGCCATCCTTCTAGTAATTCACTTTCGGTAAGTTCGATAACGTCATCTTCTGAGATGACACCGCGCACTGTGTTCATCGACCTGTGTGGTCCTACAGAAACAGGAATGTCCCCAAACGCTACAAGTTTCGATAGTTTGTCATATTGTGGCTTGTCGCGAACTTCTAGTAGAAGATCGCCACTTACCATCTTCGTAACCTTATAACCTGGGCCTATCGCTTCAGTGATAGATTTAGCTACGAGAAATGGTGATATCATTCAGACTGTCTTGGTTTTGTGCTGACTGTGGACAACGTGGTATTTAGGAAAGGACACTTTCGGTTGCATGAAAAAGTTGAACTGTTCATCGGTGCGCCCCCTCTTCAGGGAGCGATCAGGTAATAGGGGAAAACCTTCAGCCATAAAAATTTGGAAAATTTGGCGGCGATGGTGGCCACCCACCACCGAGCCCAACAAGGGGACGCTACAAGATTGGAAGCCTGCAGACGCCAGCCATGCATCGCCACTATAACCTAATATAAAATACCCAAGGTTGGATAATTACACCAGGTTAACCCTTGCCGCCAGGAATACGGAAGTGAGGAGAAGTGATGAGAAGACAGGAAAGATGAAAAAGGCGAGAGAGAAAGACGAAGATGGGAGAGGAGGACAGGAAAAGGCGACTGCTGATTTCCCCCGGGTGGGTCAGTTCGAGGGTGCCGTCTACGCGAAGCAGAGGCCAAAGAGGTGTGTTGCCTCCGCCGGGGGGCCTTAAAGGTCCGAACACCCAGCATCGGCTCAACCCCCAGGATCCCCCTTTCCCAGGACACGGCTAAGCTGCGCACCGCTACACGCGGGAGGGTCCCACCCTCGTGTGCTTGGGTACGTGGTGTCGCACCACACCAAACGCCTTTTTGCCCGGGGTGTTACATGCCAACCGTAACAGCAGTCGGAGTAAAAAGTTTACAGCATGCAGCAGCTAAGAAAAAAGTAAGATATTTCCTAAGCCTGGGCATGGAGCCTGGATATCAAGTCTGCTATGTGTACTAGTATACACAAACAACACAGTGTTGTACTGTTTGTGCAAGCTAAATCATGAGCTGATATTGTTTTTTTTTTGTAGAACCCGCATCCTGTAAGCTTTTGAACTTGCTTGTAAGTGCAGTCAAGCATTCTGTATGTTAAAAATAAAGAAGAATTGATCCAAATGTATTCTGACAACAAGCAATGTGACAAAAGTTACACTTAGGCACAAAAAAATATGCGGCAGTAGTACCTGGCTAACACTCTGGCCATGTGCCACTAAGAGTCGCTAGATGGCACCATCCTGATACTGCAGTATCAGGATGGTTTTGGTGGCTACACTTCTGGCAGCAGGCAATACCGCAGTAAAGACATGGACTGCGATTGGGGGTGACTGAGGCAATGCCTTCAAGAAATGATTCTCCCTTTCGTGCAGTGTCTCTCCTGCTATAACTTCCTATGTGAAATTCTATGTTCATTTTAGAGCACAGCTCCTAGGCGCCCATTCCTGAGCTGAGCATCAGCGTGCCTCGGCGACTTAACCAAGTGAACGAGCGGAGTGAAAAGAGTGGACATGGAGTGCAGCGGGGGATGAAATACGGTGAGTGTGAGGAGGAAAGTGGAGGAGGAGAGTGCACATGAGGAGGAAAGCAGAGGAAGCCACCTTGAAGCAACACTGGATGGCGCTGGCGTCCGCACATCCACGGCACTGGCTGTGCTGGGGACAGAAAAGAAAAAGAACCGGAATGGTCGCCTTTCCGCCTAGCTCTTGCTGCAAGCATTTCCCAGTAAAGATTACAGTTGCATTAGCTGCATTTGCCAGTACGCGGCAACTGTGTGGCCGATCTATATATAGCGCTGCATGTTGTCGCTCTGCCAGTTGGTGCGGTGATCAGTGCAATGTCTCAATATATCGCTAAATGAAAATATGTATACAGCTGCGCTCAAATTTTTGAAAGCATATTTAGCGCCAGCAAACAAGGACGTAAGGGAGACGACAACACAATGCGCTTGTGTTGTCGTCTCCCTTACGTCCTTGTTTGCTGGCGCTAAATATGCTTTCAATTTACCAACACGCCCAACAAATGGCAATGCTCAAATTTTTCATTAGGGAGTATTGTAATCATCTGTGAGTTTTTTTTTATGTGCAATGTGTTTGTTTTTCTTTTTTTCTTCAATCACTTGGCTTGCCTACAGACTTTGTAACTTGACCGATTCAATGTCACAGCCACATTAGCATCAGCATCATCATCAGTGGTATACCTGTGTTCACTACCCCTACACTGGATGCCAAATCTACAACCAATAATAAATCCTTCAGAAAATTACAGCTTGGTGCGACCACCACTTCTGCTGCTCAAGTCACAGAAACTTTCTTGTCAAAATTTTCCAGAAATCAAATGAGCTCCATTATCCTGGATGCCATGTATACAGGCTCCTAAGCAAATAAAGCTGCTGTCAGCCACTTAACAAAGGTCCAGAAGCAACTCTAAGTATGCTAGTAGTGGAGAAAAAATTTTAAAAAGGAAAATATCAAAGTAACAGTAAATAAAGAAAAATAAGGTGATCATGTATCACTACTAATCACTGGCAAAGGGTTCATTATTTACAAAAACAGATACATGCGTACAAAATATTCATCCAAAGCTAGTTGCACATCTAGACAGATAGTCGAGTAAAGTGCATTGTTTCTTTTTTTTTAATATAGGCAGTTTAACTAGAAGGGCAAAGCACAGAAAGTGAGAGCAAGGTTCAGCATCATGCTTGAGCTCCTTGGATGGTGCTCTAACACATGGGGGGTGACATCTTGGCAAGACAACATGAGGCAACTGCTGTTATGCAGCAGAAACAAGATCCTGACAGCCACCAGGCATCTCACAATGCTGGTGAGATGAACAGCAGTGCCAGTGGCATTCCAGGCATCCCACCTCAATGGTGCACAAGATAAGACCAGCAGAAACTGACATTTGCTGTTTGTTCAGCTCGGACTAGTGTAAGCACCACGGTGTGGTATGCACACAGCTGATCAGCAGGAATGCCAATGTGTGTCTGCACAATGTTAATTCCAGCAACGGAAAGCAGAACACTGCCCCGTCTTCCCTGCATGAGCTGATTAAGCTGAGCGGGAAGGTGTGTCCATGTGAATAGGTCATTTTACAGCTAAACATACTACACATTGCTTGCGCCTCTGAAGAACTTTTGACTCTGCACACAATATCAATATTGTCATGCCACAGCGATGACAATGATGAAAAAGTGCCTTGAGTGTTTGTATAATTGTTACTGAAATAAAAAATTTGGCAGACAGTAGCAGGCTGCTCATAAAAATGAAATCACATTCATGAAGAAATCATTGTCTTATTAAATCTAAGCAATGTCATAAAAAAAGAAAACAGTAAACAACCTTTGATAAACAGGTGTTTCGCTACAGCTAAAATGAAGAAGCTTTGACAACTGCTTAACTGCTGTGATGCCCAAACAGTTTCTATGTAATGCAGCAGATTTATGTAGCTTCACCTACTAAGTACTAAGGTATATCAGCTTTTTTTGACAAGGAGGAGGTGCCCTGAGCAAGCTGATGAAGCCCAGGTCACCAAAGGATACACATTTTACCTGGGAAATAGAGGCTGCCGGAAGCACGAGAAGAAGTATGTGCATTCAATAAATACAAGCTAAGTACAACATACGCGCTACAAGTTCGTCCCTATCCATGCCTGCACTTTTGCACTGTCCTGGCTCAGGTTACAGTAACAAAGGGCACATTTCTCAATGACAACATTGTATACATTTTTACAGTCATTTGAAAGTGTCATAAATGATAACTTTGAGAGCACAAAAATGAATTGTCACCTAAACTAACCTTATTGGCAACACTTGACAGGTGTGAAGCCAGTGAATCGTGTCCTCCAAAATTTTCAGGCGTTGAACCCAAGACCATTGATTTGGTATTTGAGTCCTGGTCTTTAGTTATCCGAGGCTCCTCATGTCCAGAATTGTCCAGCAGAGTGGAAGCCATGCCTGCCATGTGTGACACAAGCCAGGATCGTTGTATGACCAGAGATCATGAAATCTTTGTGTTTTATTAAATCTAAGCAATGTCATAAAAAAAGAAAACAGTAAACAACCTTTGATAAACAGGTGTTTCGCTGACTGCGTTATTTTCTGCTTTTATTGTAACCATGTATTTTCGCATTACGTACTTAATCACCCGGCTGGCCAGCTCTTAATTATTGCATTTTGCATTTGGTTCTTTTTTTTGCGAGACGAGTCAAATTCACATGAAAAGAATTTGAGAAAAAAAGGACAATTTGATGCTGGACCGAAATTCAATGCTATAAAAGCAATTATATGATTCACATGTCCGCTAGAGCAACCTTACAGCATTAAGTAATGTAAAATTATGCTGCGCTTTTTACCAATATTAGGATGTAAAGTTGGGATTTGTCTCTTTTTGATTTGAAACACTCGATCTGATGCGGTTCCGGTCAGAAAGCATTGTTGAAGAGACTGTCTTAGCGGTCTGATGTTTTCCGAGTAGAAAAACTACAACAGAGCACTGCTATATGCTTCATGAACACAGGCAACATTATTTGGAGAGAGCAAATTCGTCTACTTGAGTGCATAGGGAGCCTCAACTTGTTTTCTCACACGATCTTTTTCTTGGGCAGCACTGAAGGTCGTAACGAAATCGAGAACACAACTTGCAAAGAGACTGCCATTGTGCCTCGATCACTGTCTGGTAGGACTCATTTTGACCCGTACACCAGCAAGATCTGTATCATTCATCAATATTACGATCGTTCGTTTACCTTATCTGACCCATTTCGTCGTGATACTTTTTCTAGAGGAAAGTTGTCTAGTTTTTCTTGTCATTACAGCTCCATCTCACATAGTTTCGGATTGCGAATACGGCTCACCTTAAAAAAAAAAAAAAATCACGTACTCTCTTCTTATTCCGGGGTCCACGAACTGCCGTTATGATCCTGTGCACTGCCGCGACGAATGAACCGGCCGATAAGGCGACACCAGGGCAAAGGGCAACCAACAAGTTCTAACAGCCAGTCTCGCACCGCTGAACCATTGGCGAGGCATCGGCAGAACACAACAACGCCTCCTCACAAGCCTCCTCTACAAGAGCGCATAAAATAAAAAAGGAGGCGCAGCAGAACGTAGCAGAACGTACTCTCACCCACGACGTTCTCTCACCGCTCTCACCATATAGACGTCGAAATAGTCACATGTAGTCACGGCCAAATCGGTAGCCCAACGCCTCCTCGTCTGGCAACGGCATGTAAAATGGCGCAGTCAAGGTAGCAGCATAGAGAAAGAAAAAAAGTTTCTTTCTCTATGGTAGCAGCGCGGAGCCTGCGTCAGCACGGAAAACCTCACGGACAGCAGGAGTTTGAGGAAGTAACAACGTTCCCGATCGTCCGGCCATGTTCAGCCGGCTGTACAACGCTGTGCGGCAGCACAAGAAGAAGATATTCTTCAGCGTCGGCCTAGTCGGAGGCGCCTACCTTTTGAACCGGTATCTACATGGAAAACTCCGTGACTGGGAAACAAAACAGACTCAGAGCTACATCGATCAAATCAAACACCAGCACCACTTCGAAAATATTCTTCAAACGTCTGACAACACGATCCTGACTCTCCTGGAAAAGGTCAGAGAGCCGCTACTCGCCATACTCGAGACTGACAGCCTGCTCGAGAAGCTCAAGACGCGACCTGCCAACAGGGTCGAACTTTGGGAGGAACTCAAGGTGCGCATTCTCACTTTCGCGGTGGCAAGCGTGTACGCGGAAAGTCTGCTCGCCTCGCTGGTTCGCGTGCAGCTCGGCGTTGTCGGTGGATACGTCTTCGTGAACTCGCAGCGCGCGCAGCAAAACTCTGGAGGCGTCTTGCCGGCACTCACCAACCAAGACATCCATCAGCGCTACCTGTCACAGGTCCAGCACTTCTTCGAGAACGGCCTGCACGAGCTCGTGCGTGTTGTCAGGGACGCGGTCGTGGCCGCCTTCGGTCACATCAGCCTGAAGGAGCGCGTCGGCCCCGCAGACTTCGCTGTGGGTTTCGATTTCGTCAAGAAGCACATCTCGCGGGACTCCAAGAAGCCACTTCCAGGCTTTCTTCGCTTGCTCCTGCCACCTCTCGAGGTCGAAGGCGATACGGACGACGTCAGGGTGCTCAACGTGATGATCCTCGAGACAAGGGACATCCTCGAGACCGACGACTTCGCCAAGGTTCTGGGAATGTGCATCGACCTGGGGATCAATAGCCTCACGAACGATGTCGAGGTGTGCTTAAAAAATATGCGAGCCGCAGCACAAGAAAATGCCAGTGGTGACCGAGCTGAATGTTCTGCCGCCTCGTCGTCGGCGGTGTCAACGGGCTTTCCTATGGCAAAACTTTTGCCCGTGCTTAGGAACAGCCTCGTAGCCGGCAGGCAGGAAGGCTTCCTCAAAATCGTGCTTCAGGCAGAGCTACTTCGTAGTATGCTCGCCAACGTGTACGAGGCCTTCTGCCAGACAGAGGACGCGGACAGGATTAACCACAACCTGACACCATTGTCATGATTGTCAGATGGCGGCATAAATTTCATGCTGGGGATGATTGATAGCATGATGACGGACACGTGTAAGCGTTTGTGAGTACTCGGTTCGTAGTTTGTGGTGCAGTCAGTCGGTCCTACAAACAACATACCAAACATGTTGCGCACTTGGTGTCCCGCATCATGCCATTCCAAACACGTGTGTGACATTGTCATTTCGGTGTGCTTGTCAGTTATCACATACTTCCCCTTGTTAAAAATGTTCAAAGATACTGAAACTGACTGCCTTTTCATAACTTCGAGACATGGACTTTTCAGTGTACGTACTTGTGAATCTTAGTGGAATGTCACTTGCCACGAGTGTGAGAAAATGTGGTGAACTACAGAAATTACCATTGTCGAAAGCTCACTAACATGTTCCATCTTCGCTGCATTTTATCCTTTCATTTCCCTTGGCACACTCACTGGCTGCATTTTATACAGGGTGCTTTTTTCTAGCTGCACCAAATTTTTAAAATGAGGAAAGTGTAAATCACGGCAACATTATTTTTACCATTTGAGTGTCTGGATTGGCAGCCTCTATATATAATTTCCGCAATTACATGCATAATTAGTGAAGTTATGGTAATCAGCTTTCTAATTATTAAAAATAGGTGGCTACAGCAAATGAGTACTTTGGGGCCTGTCCTCGACACTACCTATCCCAACGATCTCAAGTTTTGAATGGTGGAGTTCTTATGGAAATTACGCGAACAATTAGTCCCCCTTGACAGGCTCCTTGAAATTGAAACTGGCTGGAAAAAGAGCATCTGTGTCGTCGATGTTGCCACCCCCCTCCTTTTGTCGAGTCTCCGAGGTCACCGGCGCTCCGTCCCTGTGAGCAGCTTGCATTGTCTTCTTGCTGTCTGTGGCGTTGGCCTAGCTCTTCAATGCTGGCGGGCTGCCAAATTTACTTCGTCATTCCATTGGGCGCCACGTGTCCACTTAACCGACAAAATGACGTTTCAGGCTTTTTGATGAGAACGTCATCAAGTCAAAATTCACTTTCTCTGGGAGAGCTGTCTCAAACATGCGTGCAAGTTGTGTAAATAAAAACGTGTAAACTACAGGAACAAAACTCACCGATTGAAGGGGGAAAAAAAAAAAAGGTATACCATATGATTGACGCTACAGACTGATATTTAACACCCAAAGAGCGAGATCGGCGCTATTGTGGCAATGTGGTACCCAACGGAATTACGAAGTAAATTTGGCGACATTGATGGCACAGATGCTGTTTTTCCAGCCAGTTTCAGTTTCAAGGAGCCTTCCAAGGGGAACTAACTGTTTATTATCTCCCGCATGACCTCCTCTATTCAAAATTTGATCATTGGGACATGTGTCGAGGACGGCCCCCAAAGTACTCATTTGCTGTAGCCACCCATTGTTAATAATTAGAAAATCAATTGCCATAATTTTTCCAATTACGCAATTAACTGTGGAAATTGCTCTGTATCTAGAGGCTGGCAATCGGTACACTCAAATGATAGACATAACGAAACCGTGATTTATATTCTTATTTTAAAAATTTGGTGCAGCTAAACAAAAGAACACCCTGTAGCTATTGTTCTCATTCACCATTAAAAAAAAAGATATTCAGGTCTATGATGTCTCTTACATAAAGTGGTTTTTACAGTGCATTTGTGCAGCAGCATGTGTTCTACTGCTTTGTTCATGTAGTTAAGTAATGCCATTGCAGGAACAAGTGAGGATTACTGAGTTTTGTGGTTATTTGCATTGTTCGAATCAATGCTTGTGATAAAAAATGGAAATGTCTTTAAGTGTAACCTGTGCTTATCTGATGCTTGATTGACACCAGGCATGTGTAGCACTCACGTGAACCAGGCATGACCTAATATCCTGGGGCCATTTGTATTTTGTTCAGTGTTAGTTCACAAATGCACTCGTTATGTTCTTGGTGCAGCTGTGCTTTGTTTCGGTTAACTAATCAACACTGCAGAAGAACGAATGGGGCAAACGAGTGCTATTAGCCAAAGTGCTCACATGAAAGCATAGTTAAGCTTGCATTTACTGGTGGAGGTCTCACATTTTATGTATTCTGAGCATTGGTATAGGTCTAATAACTTATTAATGTGGCACTTTGTCTTGTGAATAGCAAACATTAAGTGGTGGAATTGATAATTCTAGTTGTGTTTGTGAAAGGAGGTAAATGTGAAATGTAACATTTTTTTTACCCTACGGCAAGCTCTATATCAGTTAGTTCACTTCTTTGGTGGACTGTTTTTCTTGCCCTGTACAGAATAAAATGTTCATAATTCAGAAAAGCATCACATGAATGTCTACCTTGGCAAGTTCATGAACATAAATTCAAAGTTTGTAAAGTCTAGCACTGCAACCAAGGTTGCATGTGTCTAGAGGGACAGTCACGCTTGCATGTTTTCGTTCTGCTCAAGCTCGAAGTTTACTTTGCAGGTATGTTGCATGCGAGCATTCCAACACCTCATTATTTACCTACAGTAATGTTTACCAATTGGCCCAGCAATAGAAGTGTGCAATAAAATGTTTTCCTATGCCTTGGTTCCCAGCAGTTTCTTTCCTAATGTTAGAAGAAGCTTTGGTCTGTCCAGATGCTGAAGCATGCCCTGCTCATGTCAGCTGAGCTTGCTCGTGTAAATATATTTGTCGCAATGCCAGTATGGCAACAAAATATCTTGCCAGATAGCAGGGTCGTTATAATGTAAAGATTCATTTAAATTGGTTTTGTTCCTTTTTTTATTATCCAGCATTCATAACTGGCCGATCTTGGTGGTTATGTAGACGAAGTGTCAAACCACTGAAAGTGTGAAAAGGAATAGCACTGGAATAGATACATTACATTATTACAATACACCTTATTACTTTACAGTGCAGCTGATCCGTTCGGCACGTGCAAAGTTTATGCGTGCCAACTGTGCAAGCAGTGACCATGGGATCCTGCAAGACTGGCACACCTCTTGCGCTGAGCATTATCACTGGTAACATGCTTCTTGTTTGTCAGCCAAGAAAGAGCAAAAAAAAAAAAAGAAGGACATTAACAAGGATTGAATCTTGTGTGTTACCCTGCACTGGGGCATGTCGGGAACAGCAGCTTATTGATATCCTTGAAAAGAACAGTACATAATCGCTGCATTCAGCCACCCTGTACTGAGAAATGTAATAAACAGTGGTTTACCGATATCCTCGACAAGAAAAGAACATAATCAGTAAATTGAAAAAGAAAAAAAGTATATTTGTTATGGTGCTTTGTTACATCATCTGGCGAATGATTCACCTGTTGCTTTGAGCCAATACTAAGCTATAGGGCTGAAATTTGCTATGCATAATATTGGCAGGCCAGAAAGACAGTAGTATGAATCATCAAATATGCAGGTAGCTGTATTCTAGTTGATACTAGCACTTCCAAGTAATGCATTGAAACGATATTGGTGGTCTATTATAGTTACACAGGGGGTGCCAAGAATAGAAAACACAGTTGAAGACAGAACATAATTAAATGGTGCAGATGAAGTAAGGAAATCTGCAGGCATAGGACCAAGTCTGTTGACACAAAGGTGAGGTAACTGGAGACTATTGTGAGACACATTCTTTCTACAGTGAACATGAATATGCTGTTGCTGCCAATGGCTGAAATAGAGGAAAGACAACAGTGTGATAATGCATGCAGACAAACACATGTGAGCATTCACAGTCCAGTGCCTGTATTCATAAAATATTCTTAGCCCAGAACTGTTTACAAGAGCAAGTGCCAGACAATTGTATTGTTGGAAATATATTACCGAAGAAGGCTGGTCAATAGCAGAAGTCCAGCGCTTTCTTAAGTTTTCAAGTGCAACATGATGGCTTGGATACAACAACCAAAACTTTTGGTCCAAATAGGGCAAAGTAAGAGCTTGCATGAATTTCTTTTGGTGGCTTGATTTTGCTTTTCTGTCTCAAATGAATGCCAAACGAACTTCTGGAAACACTTCATAGATATTGAAGGTCAAAACTAAAACTCTTATGCCAAGCATAGGAGGATAAGGGTAGAAAATTCACATTTGCTAAGGGGCAGATTTACACTGAGCTCACGGGAACTGCAACGCCTTTCCTCAGACCAGTACTACTATGCACTTTCCGACATTGAGTACTCACTTCAGCCAGATGGAACTTCGTCCAAATTTTTGTTTCAGGTGTGTTTAAGTTTGCAATTATGTTTTATTGCTCTGTGATTTGCTTGTTAAAATCACTGTGATTTGTTTTAGCTTTGTATACATGATCTGGCTACTTAGCTTTGCAGAAAAGCTAAAAGCTGATCTCTCGATGGTAGAAGCGATAGGTCCGTGAATAACGAGAGTGCAATGAAGGTGAATGGGGTAAATGGCCCAAAAAGGCACAAATATTACAGTAAGAAGCTTTATATAGGGATCTACAGGGTCAGTGACCCAAGCCGTTTCAGTGATCGGCGTCTATTCAAAACCAATGTGCAAGCGCAGCTCCCCTGGCATGTGCATATCTCAACTCGCATTGCAGCATCTAGCGATTCTGTTGAAATACTTGAGCATATTAGAGCGGGCATCCTTTCAGCAGTGTCATGCACTGGTGCTAACCATCAATAAAAATTTTGAAGTCAATGTCTGCTAGTCTTCAATCAGTTTAGTTACCAATTGGTCGTTAACTTACACACATGCCATTTAAACAAAGGATAGTACTGAAAACTTCACATTAGACAATTATATAGCCGTGAAATCAATATTGTTAAGAACATGGTTCTAACAAAACGTAAAGGTTCTCTGAAGAAAATTGCAAGTGAAAAGACTTGCTATGGCAAGTTTAGGTCTCTGATACATATGGCACTACAACGTATGCACATTTTCATCAATCGCCACTGCAGGTGTACATTGGCAAATTTGCGAGATCATGCTGTACATACTGCCACACTTGCTGAAGCATCTGCATCTACTGCTGTGGTGCAGCGTTGTGGCATCATCTTTAGCGTGCACTTAGCAAATGATGGCTGGTGCCTTAGACTCTTAGAGACTTACATGCAGCGTAACTTTGCATTTTTTTCCCACCTTTCCAGATGACAGTTGACAAGAACTTTATTGAAGTGTCCTGAGGAACTTAATTACTCCCCGATCAAGTTGGTGGTTCCGCTCACGATGGGACTGAGAAGTGGCGACTCTCTGTGATGTTGCGGGCCCTCTGGACGGCCTGCAGATGGTGCATGAATTCCGAGCTCTTCAGCAAGGCGTCCCACTTGGACTTGTATTGCTCACGTCGTACAGGCACAGCCAGAGCATGTGGTCGAAGGAGCAGCATGCGTGACCCCATTTGGAGCACGACTGAGGGAAGCTGGGGTCTATGCAACTAACAACTAAGCGCTCTGGGGTTGAGGTAAGATCTCGTCTGTAAGAGCCTGAAAGTAATGGTTTGAGCCCTGTTCAGTTTCGGCCTAGGGGGAGGGAATTTTCTCCTGCCTTGTCTGTACTGCGACAATTTTTTTTTCTGTAAAAGAGACAAAACAGTGTAAACACTAAGCAAACATTAAATTTTTTCATGACTAGATGTCTCAGAGGCACACATGACGAACACCAGGCTTCAGACAAGGCTTCACGAATCAGTGCTAAGTATATTGCTCACTACTGCAAGTAAAGTGCTTCTGGCTTGCAGTTCTCGAAGGCCACAGCTTGCGCGTGTTGAGGTTTGCAGACTGCAGCCTCCGGGTCTACTATGCAAGGGAATAAGCCAGATGTACTCGATATCCTGCTGCCCTAGGCAGTGCTTACTAAAACGTGGAGGCTATACACAGGCAAGCTGAAGTAGAAGTTAAGGAACAAACTGTCAGCTAATTTCACTCATGTTACTTAAACTCAATCTCCTCGTAAAAGGGGAGATTTGCTTTGAAAAACATTAATCAACTGTTCATAAGATTAACTGATCAATCACCTAGCCTGACATTGACAAGAAAGTCATCCAAGGCTCCAAGGCAAGCAGATGTGTGTAAGAATGATAATACAATTGTCATCCAAGCAATTACACCACATAAGCTGTAACACTGTGCAATGTATATAAGGAAAAAATCCTTAATTCATTATGACAACTAACCAGCCAATTTTATTGAAAGCATAACAGGCAATGATTACAAATATACTGCGTTGTCTATGTGTACAAGCAAGTGAAATTCATAAGGTATGAACATTTGAAAAAAGCTAATTATTTACATCGTAAATAATGATAATAATGAAGTAGGGGCAACAGTGATGAAAACTAAACAAATGCAAGAGAGTTGGAACACAATAGTTATAGTCTTTCAACACATACAGCGTTTCCATCTTTTTTTGCTTTTAGAGCACTTTAGTACCAGTACTAAGACTTGTTTATTAATTCCAATACCGTCCCTCCCCTCAGGGGGCCCTGAGTGGAGTGGGTACACTGGTTTGAAAAACAACA
Source organism: Dermacentor albipictus (assembly GCF_038994185.2). Lineage (NCBI taxonomy): Eukaryota > Metazoa > Arthropoda > Arachnida > Ixodida > Ixodidae > Dermacentor > Dermacentor albipictus. The sequence goes on along the minus strand of NC_091824.1, from coordinate 119,109,349 downwards.
ACAGTACACTAGGGCACTAGATGGAATGCAACAAGACGTAAAAGATGGCAACTACAGCAACTTTATTTCAAGCACAAGCGGCAGCCAATAGCAATAATTAGGTCCTGATGCTTGCTGCTACCGGATGCCTCTTATCCTCGTGCTGTGGCTTGACTGCAGTCTTATGCAGTCATTGTAGGGTCACCTGAGAGCTATGAAACAACTGAAGACGTCGCGAGATAATAAACAAATAAAATAAGGCACTCAATGTAGAAATGTTAACTGGCTTGTCGATTCACTTGAAGCATGACAGTGTACAGAATGCACATGAAAAACTCGATGCATAAGCATCTGCTCCTAGTACACTAGTGGCACTGGAGCTCCCGACACTGGGTGAAGAGGAAAACCTTGAAATTAAATACACACACACCAAATGTTGTGTAAGCATGATCGTCACGTATCCCTGGTTGCTTTTGCTAAACTGCTGGCTTGTTCGGCTCAAATTTTCCGCACAAGTAGAACTCCGTGATGCTCATGCAGTTTTGATACCACGCCCAGGTCCATTATTGGCTAGTTTCATGTAGAGTAAATCAGAAACACACTTTGGTTTGAAGTGGTGGAAGACAAAAACGATTATGACATTGCTGCGTTGTAACAATTGTGCCACACTGTTGTTGTTAAGGCAGAAAACTGTGTGCACCCTGTTTTGATGTTACAGTGAAAAATGGTGCTACTGTTTAGTTATTGCAAACCCTACATTTTTTTGCATCTAATGTCACCGCAGGCGACCGCATACCTCCGATTAATATTGGACAAGGCAGGCAACTGATGCATGCAAATGAGGTACTACTATTGTTATACTGCATTTGCCTTCAAATGGCATCTCTGTACGAAATTTGAGTGCTAGCTAGCCAGAAGTTTAGCTGAAAAAAATCATGCAGACATAGTTCAATAATTTACACAACATTCAGTCCGGTTCATAACAGGAGTCAACATCACGTAACACACTCAGTCATTCAGCCTTCTAATATACACAATTATCGGCAGATTTCTTATCACTATGTAACCTGCAGAATGAATTCATTTGCAACAGGAACGCAAGATGTACTGCAAGATACAATACGTCAAATATACAATGCCAAAGAAAGAAAAAAAGAACAAGAGAGAACAACACTGCATATTCATTAGCTAAACAGCTAGCAGCAATAGCTTTCAAAGCATGAAATCTGAAAAAAAGAAACAACCCAACATGCCTGCTCTGGAATCAAAAAGATCAGTGCCTAATTTTCTGTACGGCGACCACATTTCTTACATATACTTCCAGCTGCATGTAGAAGTCACAAGGTAATTTTTGCTTTCTCATTAATTCCACGCTCAAGAAACTTTTGCAGTTGGCTGCGCAGTGACAAAACAAATCGATTAGCTTCTACAGCAGCTGATAATTTTAGAATCACTTACCACTTCAGTTTACACAGATGAGTCCTTAGCTTTTACCTAGCCTTCGGACCGATTTTGTGACACAAACTATGTTTAGGTTGCTGCAGTAAGTAATTAAAAAATTCTGATGCGCTGCTTCTTGCTAAGTAGACAATTTTATGATATAGGAAAAGTAAGAATAATGTTATAGAAATATGGATTCCCAAGGCAATGAACTAGTGTACAGGATTAGCACCTCAATGATTTCAATGCTTAAGAAACTTGCATGAAGTCTTAAACTAATATTTTACACATAATGTAAAGAAGAAAATGTTTACAAGGCACTGAACTATAATACACGTCAACATGCATGACTCGGCAGTTTCTTCAATGCCCTAAGACAAAGTGCACTGTTACACAGGAATGTTCCTGGTGCAGCAGTTCCTGCTGTGCAGCGGTGTGCATACCACACCTGTGGCGAGTACAATGGTCTGAGCGAACAACTCAAGCTACAAATGCTGACTGTTTTCCTTCTGTCTCATCTCGTACACCACTGAGGTGCGATGCCTGTAATGCCAGTGGCAGCATTCCTCATCATGCCAGCACTGCGAGACGTAGCTGACAGGATGCTGCTTTTGATGTGAAGCAGAAGTTGTCGCATGTCGCAGAAGTTGTCGCATGTCGCACCCATGTATTCTTAGAATGTCGCCCGAGAAGCTTCAATACAATGCTAAACTTTGCTATTGCTTTCAATGCTTTACCCTGTAGGCAAAACTGCCCACCTTATTTCGTCCATGTCTCAACCATCACATCTTACAACTTACAAGGGCCTCACAACTCACGTGACGCTCCCTTATTTTTTTTCACTAAAAATGCCTTACCTTCTTTAATGAAGGTGAAAAAAAAGTGCAGTGCACATAGTCTTTGCCATACCACACACAAGTGCACGAGGCAACTGTAAACCAGTAACGAGTTCAGCGAAGCTAAGTGAAGCTATCATGCGCAAGTACTGAAAGTTGTACTGCCCCACATTTTGTGTTTAAGCCTTCGTGCTCAATCTTGTCAGGCAGAAAAAGTGTCCTTTAACAAACATTGTTATTATTAGGGTTGCACATTTAAATGATCATGGAGTGAAGAAAGAAAAGCTGGCAGACAATTGCCCAAGGGGCATTAAGCTTGCCTGAATGACTGAATAGGAAACAGAGATCAAAAAAGAAGTTCAGCAGAGACACTTACGAGTGCTCTGTGGGAATGCAAAAGCATTATAGTCCCTTTGGTGAAATTTTTTTTTTCGCACATTCCTTGCCTGTGCAAGCTCTCACCTGTGTGTTGAGTGCGCCTCAGGAAGGCCAGATCAAAGCGCCAGGCATCTCAATGCACTCGCTTGCCCGTGAGGAGTTCATAACTCGAAGGACCACTCAGTAGCATTCAATCGGACATTAACACTTTTTATTTTACACACTCACTTTACATACACATGACGTGGCACCACCTCCCCCGCCATTGGCTGCGCCATCACGTGCTCAATGATGCATGCCCTAGGACACATCTTTAGTCTGCCAGATGGCTGCAACGTGACGTGTGCAATGACACAAGCACTAGGCCCAACTTTAGTCAGCCAGAACTGTGGAGCCGTCACGGCATCAGGGAAGTGTGCTTGTCTCACACGCTGCAGGTCCGGGTTCGGTTCCCACCCAGATTGAAATTTACCAAAAATTTTCTTTTCAAAGCCATTCATTTACTTTCTCTACAGGAACCTGCCTGAAAATTTTGACGTCAATCTGAGGATTTTAGACGTGTTTTTACTCATTGCGCCATGGGCCAATTTTGGTACCATCGCTTGGTGGCGCTGCTGCCACCACTGGATTTTTGTGTAATGGGGCATTTAATGCTTTTGCATTAATATTAAATATACAGGCAGGGGGTTGCAGAAGAGTAAGTGCAGGAGAGGAAAGAGAATAAATGAATATGGACAGATTCTAGAACAGCCCATGAATGAGACATACATCTGTGTCATACACAACAATGTGACAGTCGACGTGTGACAGTTGGTCCACAAATGTGCACAAATGTAAATGGCATCAATAGTCAGAATGTATTAGAGCACACTTGGAAGTCTAAAGGTGTTGCCTCCCTCCCACAAGGAGAAAGAAGAGGCAGATGGGTTCTGTGAGCTTGATCACATCCAGACCCCCAGAATTGAACTGCATTAGTGGTCAGAATGTTTGGACTACAATCAGGAGTCTAAATGTGTTGCCTTCAAAACAAGACAAGGAGCTCTCTATGAGCTTGATCTCATTTACACACCAGTGTGGCAAAGAACAAGTTCTTCAACAAACTCGGCCATCTCGCAATTTTGCTGCAAGGTTTCTGCTTGCCTGCCAAGTATCATCATCATCAGTATGTCTTTATGTCCACTGCAGGACGAAGGCCTTTCTCAGCCATCTCTAATTACCCCGGTCCTGCGCCAACTAATTCTAACTTGTATCTGCAAATTTTCCAAGTACACGTAGGGCCAGAGACACTCAGACACTCTTCGGCAGCTCAAGCCCTTCCAGCTTCTTACGGAAAGCCCGCTCACAATCGGGGTCGGGCCACAGTGGGTGCCGAGCCATGCACTGCAGGGTCGAGCGGCACTGGTTTTCACCAAACAGGTGGTGCAGCATTCGGCTTGTGTGCTTTGGAAGCTTGAAGGTCACCCCTCGGGTGAACAAGGATGTTGGCACGTTGGTCTCGGGGGTACCAGTCATCAATACCTGCAGTGAGGGTGATCATTTTCAGCCTATTTAACGTCCACTACAGAATGAAGGGCATTTAGTAAGATCTGCTACCCTTGTCCTGCATCAAAAGACCCCCTTTCTGTGCCTACAAATTTACTCTAACCTTATCACATCATCTAACCTGTTGCCATTCTCGACTGTGTTTTTCTTCCCTTGGCAACCACTTTCTTACTCTAATAGATAACCAGTCACCCATTTTACACATTGATCACCTGCCCAATTTTACTTCTTCCTATTATCTTTTGCTAGAATATTAGCTAACCATGTTCACTAATTCATATTGCCTTATTCCTGTCTCTTAAGAATGCGCTACAACAAGTACTCATCAAACCTGGGGACACACTGTAATGAGTAAAATGCCCTAGAATGAATATTGTCATAGATAAAGCACATGAACACAGCCGAGAACTAACTTTTTTACTAACACCAGCTCAAAAGTGTCCTCCTCTTCTCTCCAAGCATGCAATTTCCTAGCACAGAGGCTCACAGATAGCATGTGGCATTACTCCCTCTCCCAAAGAAGCATCCTCTCGATGCTAAGAAATAAAACAGGAGTAGCAGTATGGGTATGGTGATAATCCAGTAAGGATGCTAAAAAGCGCGAACAGGCCGAAGCAAGAATTACCTTACAAGAGAGATTATCAAAGCAGAAGAGATCGAAAAGATGGGTGAAATGTGCATAAGCATGCCATCTATCACACTAACAGTGGAAGAATTTGATTTTCTGGGTGTGCCAACATGGATTACTTAGGGCTGATAGGCTGTCAAGCCCTTGTGTATATCCTTCAGTTCTGCACGCTGATTTGCTCAGATTATTTTGAGATCAGTTGTGTATAAAGTAGCAACAGGATTACAAGAATAAATTAAATTAATTAAAACTTTGGGGTTTTACGTGCCAGAAACATGATCTGATTATGAGGCACACCATAGTTAATAGAAATTTGGACCACCTTGCGTTCTTTAACGAGCACCTAAGTCTAAGTATACGGGTGTTTTCGCATTTCGCCCCCATCGAAACATGGCTGCCGTGGCCGGGACTCGATATTGCGACCTCGTGCTTAGCAGCCCAACACCATAGCCACTAAGCAACCACGGCGGATGATTATAAGAATAAATTGCTGGAAGTACTGCCTGTGCGTGCACGTGTATATGTGCCTTTTTCGTCCATGTCTCGTTAGCACTTTTTAATGTTCTTAAGTAAAGCAAACAGAAGAAAGTAGTGACTAAATAAATGAAACTAGTGCAATAGGCCACATGCACCCCAGAGAAAAAAAACACATGCACTGTTGTTATCTGGCGATGCGAACGGCTTCAGGTTGAGGGTGATGACAAACGTCTTAATATGCCTTCTGGAAGAACCTCACCGGTAACGTCGTTGAGCCGCTGCACAAAGTTGTAAGGACTGACATATCGACATAATAGCTTTTCCGAATGACCATGCTGTCGGATAGGTGTCCATACTGTTACATTTTGCCTACGACGCGCGGTATAGCCGGCGCTGATGCAACGGACGCCGGGGCTTCGTTAAAAGCGGCGGACATTTTGGCCCGTTCGGAGCTGCCGCAACGCATCCCCGCCAAGCGCGTCCAGGCCTGTTTCAGTGCCACGTGTCTTCGTGTGTGAGTGTGTGTGTGTGTGCCCACGCTTGTCAAAGCGCGGCAGCCGGGGAGAGGGGCTCCCCAAATGTGAAGCGAGGATGTCTGACCGGTGCCGGCTCGGCTGATGCGTCACTACACTCGTCTCAACATGTCTCTCAGCTCGTCCGTGCCTCGCTGTCACGTGGCCTCGTCCCGTGACGTTCCCTCTTGCCCTCAACTCCGAGAGTATAAGAGCAGCTGCCCCCGCACGCCAGGAGAGAGGCTCCGAATTCTTCCGTCGAGAAGCGTGCTCTCCCGTCTCTCCACTTCGGTCGACCTGACCGGCCGCTCTTTTGCGATGCTAGAATAAACAAGTTGTTCTGTTAGCAGTCGACTCATGCTTTGCCAGGACCTTCGGATGCTTCCAGTTGTGCCCCAGGCCACCAGGCCAACGCTACCCTTGGGGCTTGCGACCCATTTGCAACAACTCGTGCCAGCGGTGCGACTGCAATAACGGGTGTCAGCACAGAGGTTCCAACAATACCCACACCTCGTCACCAGGATTGAAAGTAACCTCTCTATGGCGAAGATTGTAGCAGCAAGCATCAGACCTTTGGAAACAATGAAGACAATATCATGCAATTTGAAGGGCCTTGTCAGCATGCTGAATGAAAATTGCAGCATCAGAATGGAACGTTCCGGACATGTCGGGAAACAGCATGGCGTCGTGCATTGTCATAACCTCGTCACCATGGATTAAGTGGAAAGGGGTCAAGCCCGTACTTTCTTGAATGGCAGTGTTGTACGCGAAAGTTACAAAATGCAGCACATCACCTCAGCTTTTGTGGTCTGTGACAACATACTTTCGACAGCATATCTGCGACAGTCTTGTTTAATCACTTCGTCAACCCATTCGTTTGGGGATGACAAGCAGTTGCTTTACAGTGCACAGTGCTGCTCAGCTTCAAAACCTCTTGTAGCATCTCTGCATTGAATATTGCATCACGATCGGTGATGACTACCGCTGAGGCTCTGCGGCGTAGGATGTGGTGGATGAAAAAATGCACAAGTTCTGCTGTGGTAGCCATGCCTTTCTTCTGCAGTACCAAGTGAGGTAATTGGCAGCAACTAAAATACAGCAATTGCCAGACGAAGATGTGGGGAATGATCCCAGCAGGTCTATACTACCAATCTGCTGAAGTGTTTGCAGAATGGTTATGGGTTGTAATAGTCCCGCTCGGTGTATAGGAAGAGTCTTAAGTCATTGCCAGTTGCAACACCTGTGAATGTATTGGTTTACAGTCTTTACAAGCCGTGGCCAGTAGTAAGCACGAAAAATTATTTCCAATGTGTATGCATGAATCCCAGGTGCCTGGACGATAGTTCACCATGACAAGCGTGTAAAATGTTGTCAAGAAGTGCGGTCGGTGTGACGAGCAGGTAAGCTGTTTGGTAAGGGTTGAAGTTTTTCTTATAAAGGACTCCATTCCAAAAACAAAACAAGGATAGTGAATGTGCGAAACCTCAAGGACGGCTGGATGGGTGTTCTTTGAGGTAGTCAATGGGAAGGCCCATCACCATGCTGTTCCACTGTTGCTAGGCCTTATCAGATGCTAACACAGTAGAAAGAAAAGCATCCTTCTCCTTAATGTCGGTGGTGCCACTGTCAACAGGATCACGTGAAAGACAATCAGCATCAGTGTGCTTGTGTCTGGACTTGTGAATGATGGTGACGTCAAATTCTTGCAAACGAAGGCTCAATCGTGCCAAATGACGTGAAGGATCTTTTGCGAGCCAGCAGAAAGTGCCGAAAAGGAGGAACTGCAAAATGCGTTACGAGGACTGCAAAGTACAACAAAAAGCAAACGATTTGTGGGAAAAGTGCGGAGTGCACCTATGCTTTACAAAATCCAGGAACTGCTTTACCTCATGGCATGAGATATGAACTGGTCTTAGTTTCTTTTTTGTATCTGAAGAACCGCAGTGTACTGAGCATTTATTTTTTCAGACACTATTCCTGGGTTATATTTTTGAAGTGTGTATATTCTGAATTTCCTTTGACATTAATGTTCTTGTAGATATCACCGCATTTCTTTATTGTTGTTTTTATGAACTGGCAGCAAAAATGGCACTTTCTAGAATTTTTATGTCTTACTGAATAAACTTTTTTGCTGGCAACGTATGTTTTTAGAAAGATTATTTCATTACGTATAATATGCTATGCTGCAATGTGTGCTGGGATGTTATTTGTAGTGGTAAATAATTTTTTTCTGAGACCTATAAAAGATGACCACTTTCTTGCAGTAACGAAAGAGTTAAATGGAACTGCCACTTAAATGAAACGCCATGCTTATGGTTGGTTGGTTTTGTATTCATGCAATTGTATTCAGCTTTGTCTCTCAGTAAACGGAACTCCTGATAAACAGAACCAATTTCCCTGGTCCCTTGAGGTTCTGTTTAAAGAGAGTCCACTGTACACATTAGATTGACCAAACTCTCTTTCCACAGAGCCTTCATTTTCAATGTAACATAGTGAACATAATTCCACATTTAAATACCAAGCACATCTTTTCCAAACCTTTTTCTTTTCTTTTGCCCTCTCTTTCTCATAGAACACTTCAATCCCTCATCCCCTCCGCCATGAGTAGTAGCATGTAGGCAACTTTACACATGCCAGCGAAATTCTGTGTTCCATTAGACTTTTCTCCCTCTCTTCTTGCATGTGCAAGCTTTTTACTTGATAGTAACTCACAGTGATAAATAATGGCCCAACGGCTGACATCTACAAGCTGTCATGCTGGCTATGATGTCACTGATGGTGGCAAAAAAGACGTGGCCTTGAAAGCCACAGGAGAGAACAAAGGCTCCCTGCTGTGTGCATAAAAATAATATTTGGCTCGCATGTTGATGGCAGCACTGACTAGAGATTACAAAGGTTTTCTTACCATTTTCAAAATGTGTTGCAGTGCCTCTTTAATTTTATGTCCACAACTGTTTATGCTATCGCTCATCACACAGTCCTTAGCTTGCTCTCAGGTTTCTTTGTTAGAAAAGCTGTAGCCATGCTGTATTACTGCAAATAAAAGCAGTCAGCAGTATGGCCAATGACAGTGCTGGGAGGTTTTTACCTTGACCAGCTTTTGCTGGAGGTCAGGGAGTCTCACAATGTCATAGATAGCAGGCGTGACAAGGTCACCCCAAGGGTGATGCTCATGTGCAGGCCTGATATGCTTCTCTACCTGTAACAAAGCAATTGCAGATGCAAGCAGTCAGTTACATTATGCCCTGCTCAAGTCACTGCTTCTAGGGGTGGGCAGCGCAACCCAGACGAAGGGCAAAAGGAAGTAAATGATACGAGTGCTGCTTCCTTTTGTTCTTCTTCCGGGTTACGCTGCTTACCCCTAGGAATATGTTCAACACCCAACTCGGCCAGCTAGCCGTGTTAATTCAATTCACTGGCGGTGCATCAAAACAAATGGAATTTGACTCCTACATTTCAGCTAAGAAGCACCTGGTACAGGCTATGTGCACTACAACTAAAAGCCCCTGATAAGGTTTCACTACGCTGTTTTTGGATTCTCTGTTCCTCCACAACAAGTACTATCCAGACCACTGGAATCAGCCCAGGGGATAGTACAAGGAACAACTGCAAGCACTTCCCCACATCTGAAGGTTTCCCAAGTGTGGCATGTTACAAAAACTAAAGGCCAGTGGCACCCCCACTTGGAGCAAGTCTGCTGCAGGATAGCAGCAATCTGCTCACTGTTAGTAAGATTGCAGAGGGTGATGATACGTGTTGCTCCTCCACCTGTTGCTGCTGGCTCTATCAGTCAGCCAATCAATAAAATTCATTGCTTCCCTTGGTTGACAGTCACCAGTAAATCCTATTTGGAATCCAACGATTGAGGAGGATAACCTCTTTTTGATTGCTGTACCTGTATGGAGCTCAGTGATGAAGAATTAGCTGACGCACTGTCTGTCAGGGACAACAGATTGTGGGCCATAGCCCTCAGTGTATCTAAATATTCTCACCCATACATTGGTCCATTTTTTTCAATAACCATATTTCAACAGATTACTACTGTTATCAGGTTATCACTCAACACAATATGTGCCTACTGCATCCAAAATTTCCTGAGTGTTGTCGCCGATTCTATAATGAAAGAATCTTTGCTCATCAGATTGTGCACACAACGTGAATAGTGTTACAGAAGTTCAAATTCGAAGCACTAATAGTTACTCTGGAATGCATGGTGACACTTGTAGTACAATAGCAAACGGACATGACCATCCCTTCAAATATCAATGACTGTACTCGTTGCTATAGTTACGTTTTGAATGTTGTTTGTTTTTCTGGACTTATTATTAAGTGATGTTCTTATCCTTTATTGACAATTCTACAGGCAATGTATGAGAGAAAAAAAAATTGTTTTCTCACTGAGTTTCAGCATTGAGTACGAAGTTTCTGGGTAAATGTCGTCGACCAACATTGAATGACAGGCAGCAAGCATCACTTGTTCATTTGGAGCAGACACACAGGGTGAAGAAAAAGAAGTTTGGCACGCGACTCGCTGCCTTTTGAAAGCAAGGTCGGAGGAAACAGGCGAATGCAAGGTCTCCCGCTGCAGTGGTGACATACACGTGATGTAAAGCGAATGAAATGCACAATTATGGTTCCCATATGACGAGAGCTGCCTCTACAAATTTCAAATGAAGCCTTACGTGATTCAGGGTGAAGCCCACTTCCAGTTTGCTGCCTGGGGTTTTTTTTCCCCCTATTGCTTAAAAAAATTTCTACAACATATTTTTTTTGCAGATTATGCTTAGTCTTGATGTGTTTGGCACATTTAGATAGAAAATAAACATTTTTTCGGAGTATTTATATGTCTCGATTTTAAAGAGTTAACTCGCGGCATGCCAGTTTTGCTTCTTCCCTGCTACTACACTGTGAAAATACCCTCACAACCTAGGCCTGGGGCTCAGTGTTCACAGGTGAACTTGCTAATTTCAGTTTTTGGTTCTTTAAAATGCAATGCCTTCGACCTTCACTGATAAAAAATTGGGCGTAAACAGCCACCGTCGAAAGCCATGATGTCACAGTAGGCCAGTACAGGAACTTCGAGATGGTGCTGCCATTTGTCTCGTTTTTACGTCTCTTCTGGCTTACTATACCTTTTCTCACAGTGAGTGGCTTTTTTGGTATATTACAGAAGGGCACTTTACTAATACAGCTTAAATCATTTTTCTCCTTAGTGTCACTTTAAAATGCACGAAGTGTATGCTAACACACTACTAGAGAATCTTTCATTGCACACACCTTTTCGTAGACACCGGCTGATATGACAAGGAGGATGTGATCGGCACGATGCAGCCACGTAGGCAGCCATTGATGCGGGGCTCCCATGTCATTGGCATCAGTCACGTCGAACACCACACGCAGGCCAGGAACTTTCGACAGGAACTGGTACAAGGCTTGCACTGCCTCGAAGTGTGTGGCCGAGTCATATGAGTAGAGCAGGAACACCGTGGCTGACCTTCGCGCTGGCACAGCTCGCTCTGTCAAATTTCATCCTTGGTAAGTTCCAAGCTTCAACATGAAAAGCTCATGTCCATTGTCCGGAGTCACAGATGGTGCCTCCTTGACATGTTATCATTACAATGGAAAAGCTTGATACTGCTGTATGACAAAGTTACCATCACCTTATAAATGCTTACGAATGGTTAACTGCACACATTTGAATCCCTATACACTAGACATGGTGGGAGCTTCTTCGGTCCCCTGGGCACAGTTGCTTCTGTCCCTCCGGCTCCAGCCTCATTCACCAGTGTGAAGAAACCCCTCAAATGCCTGTCCCTCAGCCCCATGCCATTTTCCAGAGCAGCATGGCAAGGTCCCGAGGCATCATGCTACGCGGCCCTTCGAATGGGTCGTGGGTCGTGATGTAGGGAAGACGCCCTGACTGGGGAGCATGGTTGCGGCACGCGGGGAACCGAGCAGTGGAAAGGACAAGCGCCGGTTATGAGAAGTAAGTGACAAAGTACATGAGTGACCTTTTCTTTGTGTCCTCAATGCTCCGGTCTTGGGACATACATGTGCTTTGCCAGCTTGCATCAGCATGGCCTGCTGAGTGGCTCTGCATTCTGCCCTTGCAGTAGTCGCAGGTGCTCAGTGCGTCACATTCTTCGAGTCCAAATTTTAGCTGACCAGAGTTGGTGGCAGAACGTGCTAGGTAGTGTGTGCAAACACATCTCAGTCCATGTGTATGAATAATTATTAAATGAGGTGCTACACCTGCCTTCCTCTGCCATCGGGGGCAGCAGACGCTGAGTATGCTCCGCGCACTTACCTAAGTGCAGTGCTGTATTTTATGGTGTACTGTTCTAGGCAATAAACGCATTAACTGTCCTGGACGTCTCGTGTTCCTGAGAGAAAGAGAGCTCCATAAGTATGGCAAGAAACAGCCAGGCCTTTCAGCCCAGTGCTTGAACCTGCGGCGGGTCTCTCATCGCCCGCCGTTGTGTTGTGTTGTGAAGTCCCCTTTATGGGTGATTTACTCACACGGCGCGAGCACACGTAGAGTGAGCCCACAACTCCTATTAATTTCATTCCGGTTAAATTCGGTGCCAACCAAAGGTCTTGGCTGGCCCCCATGGCTTTCTATGGACCCATAGCTTCATTATTTCAATCCTAAAATGGGCTTTTGCCAGATAATTCAAACTTGGCGAATCAGTACACATGCACCTGACCTCTATGGTGAACACAATCGCCAGCCCTTTAGTGACAGCGTCTGTCTCAGCGGAGCTTAGGGGACAGTGAATGCACAAAACACCTGTCATCTCCTGTCAAAAATTCCTATTTTTGTCTTGCCATAGAAATATTTTCTAGCAATAACCGTAGCCCTCAATGTCTGATTAAGCCAATGTGAGCCATTGTATTTTTTCTTTTTTTTCCCACAAATTATGGGCAGAAAATTGCCTTTGCAGTGCAACTGGATGTGAAACCCAAACCGCCTTCACAGCATTTGTAAGCTCTACTGCAACATGTGAGCATTGCAGCGAATCTGACATTAAAAAAACCGGCTGCCATTCTGCAATGCATATTTTTCCAGTTAAAATTCGAGGGCCTATTAGATTTCTACTTTGTTTGGGAGGCTTAACGTGATTTTTATGTTACCGTATTTTCGCGATTCTAAGCACCCCCTGATTCTAAGCAACCCCCCTCAATTTTAGTGAAAAAATTGGGGAAAAAGTTTGCATGCGAATCTAAGCACCCCCCTATTTGTTAGGAAGCGCGCGTAGCCAAGGCCGACAAGCGCGCTTGCTCACTCTTGTCATCGAGCCGGAGCCGTTGGTGTCCTGAGGTGGCACGGTGTCCGCGACGCGAGTACGCCGTATAGCCGGACTGTACGGCTCTACGGGGAAAGCTAGAGAAAACGTACCCATCAACCATCGCAAAGTGGATTTCGGACGCTTGGAAGCAGGTTCAAGTGGACGTTGGAGTCAAATCATTTAAGAACTACTCAATCACAAACCACTTCGACGGAACGGAAGACGACCTGCTATGGGATACCGAGAGCGGCGGTTCAAGCGGTGCGACGAAATCGAGTGGCAGTGATAGTAAATGAGCATCCGACACAAGCGGTGGGTTCATCGTGTGCACCGATTTTTCTTTTGAATGTTTGCAAAATAAAATGTTATTTCTCGCACCTCTCTCGCCGTGATGTCGCAGCGAAAAGAGGGAGGGGGGGGGGGGTCATCCTAGATTTTTCGAATGTAAGCACCCCCCCCTCACTTTGGGCATCGCGATCGTGAAAAAAAGGGGGTGCTTAGAATCGAGTAAATACGGTAGTTTTCTACTTTAAACAAATAGAAAGTGGTTGCCCATTTGATAGGAGAGCACTTTAGAATTGGGAAAATACTAGCAAATGAATCAGTGGTGTTTCGGCGTTTTTTTTTCTGCATCTTGTTTAATTCAACTGGCCAAATAATTTTGTCAATTTCATCAGTCCCGTCAGCATTGAACTAACAGAAGTCAACAGTGTAGGTAGACTATCACCCACATGCATCAATTAGTTTTTGTAATGACAATTACCAAACATCAACGTTTCTCATCCTAAGAAAGCTTGAAAGCTATTAGATTAAACCATTTTTCACATATTGCAGAGAACCCTTCCAATACTCATCAAACGCAATGAATATATGGGTGACAAGCTCTAGTATTAGTCGTAAGAAAGTAGCGCAACTCATGGAGGCACTTCCACTAAATAAGTAATTAATTGCAATGAGAAGCGTTTGCTATATTATGCAGCTGCTTCAAATATCTAAACTTTACCATCTTCCAATGTCATTTTCATTGAGTTCAATAGCCGATTAAGGCAACATAATGAGAAACTAAAACCTTTATGAAAATACAGTTACACATATGTGCAAGTTTTGATGCAACGAAACTTAATATGCAATGCAGCTTTTCAAGTTTTCCTACTGCGATTCAACTAAGCACTTGTATGTCGTAGTTTCAATTCAATGTGTGCCACATGGACACACAAAGCCTTTGTTACAAGAAAAAAACACTCCGACTCAGTCTTCGTTTGCAGGTGTCTTTCAGTACACATATGCAATGAGTAATGTTACTTCGGCACCCACAGAGGTCACATTATTTTTACGCCGCACACTCTAATGACTTGGTAATCCACTGAGACTTCAAAGAAAACTATGGTATTTTAGCCTGACAGACAACCTGTATACTGACAAAAAGTAAACAATGAAAAAAAGCCAGCAAAAAGAAGTAGTAAAGAACTATGCTTTTTATATAAACATCAGCAAAATTATGAGCTTCAGATTTGCAATATCATTTACCCTGCCCCCACAAAACACCATGTGTCATGTGAGCAATTTCAATGCCTTTCAATCTCATGTTTTTTGCAGTTCCTAACCTGCATTGATCACCAAAGTATCGTGCCACCATTACACTGGAAAGAGGGTAGCCACTGAAATATGCAACAGTCGCCAAAAAGCAACCAGCCTTCAGAACAAAATTAGAATGTAAAAAATACAGTTATTGCTTGTGGAGAATGGTTTTAATGTTTATATAATTGTCGTTTTGCTTTTAGAGTTCTTTTCGCTGGTCTGGTCCACTCGGGTTAAATTGCAGCGCGGAATATAATAAAGGGGAAAATGAAAGTGTATGAAAAGATAACTTGTCGCCGGTGGGAGCTGAACCCACAACGTCAGCATTATGCGGGCCTGTGTTGGACTACCAATTGTGCATGCTACAGCAACGGCTATCAATCTGTCGACTAACATGGGTATTTATGTTTACTAGATCTAGCTCTAGAAGCATTAGCCAGCACCGCTGACAGCCATCATGGACAAATGTGCAACATCCTCTTTTTGTCCGCTGGCATCTGTAACATGTGAACTTCAAAGAGCAGGCATGGGGCTCAAGGACTCTCATATGCTACCTTATGACATCAAGGCTGCCACATCCGAGACCCTTGCTATGAATGAACGAGAGGAGGGAAATGGAGGGGCTCTATTTTGTTAATCATGACCATATAAAGCCAACAGGCAATGAAGCCAAGGAAAGCATAGGGGAAATTAACTGTGGTTGAAAATGAAATGCAGAAAATAATAAAGAAAACGGAAATGAAAGAGGATGAAAAGATGACTTGCTGGCGGTGGGAGCTGAACCTTGACCCTCAGCATTTTGCGTGTGTTGCACTACCAATTGTGCAATATGCAAATATATATATATTTGCAATATATATATATATAACAATATAACATACATATAACAATACCATATATAACATACATAACAATATATATATATATATATATATATATATATATATATATATATATATATATATATATATATATACATACATACACACACACACACACACACACGCACACACACACAAACAAGAATAAAGGGGATTAACTGAGGGGCCCGATTTTTATTAGTCATATCATGAGAAGCCAACAAACACTGACACCAAGGACAACATAGGGGAAATTACTTGTGCTTAACCCTTTCGCTGTCACGGACGTACCGGTACGTGATCGCGCTTCCCCCCCTCAGTGTCACTGACGTACCGGTACGTTCTCTATCGTGCGTTCAAAATTTCGCGCCTGAGCGCAAAGCTGGCGCTCCTGGATTGGCCACGCTATCTATTGACTCTTTCTGCAAGGTCGTATATTCGCCCCGACCTGTGTTACTCCATGTATTGAAGAGTACGGCGCGACTGCCACTCCCCACTTTCTCTTTGCTGAGCGGCGCGGTGGCTCCGTGTTCGCTGTATCATGCGTCGCGCGCGTGTGATTATGGGTTTAAGGGTTGTTCTGCCATCTCCGCCGGTTTGAAGGTTTTTATTTTTCTTCTGTTGGTGTGCCTACTACGGCGCGTCAAGTTCAGGCGCACGTGCCGTTGCCTCTCCGAAAAGAGTGACTCGTTGCTGCTTTCGCTCTCTCGCCGCACCTTCGCTTCCGACTTGCAGCAGTAAACGTAAAGCCCTTCGAACTTTGTTTAGCCTTTTTCCATCTCCCTCTATCATCTTGATCACGCAACGTCCCATTTATCTCCGTTGTGCGGGCGACTGAAAGCGCATCCTCCCTGCGCGCGCTTACTTTCGGATGGCTCAGCGCGTGGGACCTTGGTCTGCTCATTGGAGCGGTGGCTCAATTCCGATTCAGAATACGAGCCGAGCTCGGATTCGGACTCGGACAGAGTCGCATGCGAGGAAGAGGGTTCCGCATCGTCAGATTCGGATGTTGAACGGATTTTATAGTCAGGCTGATGATGATGATGATGTTTACTAACAACAGCTGCAGAACACTGAAATGTGTATATTGCATTGACTATGTTATTTGTATACCAATCACAATAAAAAATAAATTGCTACATTCATTCCCTGTTATGCTCGTTCCCTGAAACCAAGCCGACACTGGGGGTGCGTCACGGCCAGAGAGGTCCGACAGCGAAAGGGTTAATAAATGAAATAAAGAAGCAATAAATAAAAGGAAATGAAAGTGTATAAAAAACAACTTGCCGCAGGTAGGGAATGATCCCACAACCTTCACATTTCGCGTGCGATGCTCTGCCAATTGAGCTACCGCGGCACCATTGCCCCATCCACTTCCTTGGGTATTTATGTTTACTAGTAGAACCCTGGGAGTGTTAGCCAGCACCACCACTCGCAGACCTTGGCGGCGAATGTGGAACACCCTTTCTGCCGCAGGCGTCACGAGAATGTGATCTTTTTTGGGTGAAGGCAACTGGTCAATAAACTCGCACATGCTACCTGAAGGCATCAATGTTGCTGGATACGAGACCCTTGTTATGTAATAAACAAGGAGAAAGGGGGCTAACCGAGGGGCCCGAAATGCGAAGGTTGTGGGATCATTCCCCACCTGTGGCAAGTTTCTTTAAAGCGAAAGCTTTACTGGCCGGGAACTTGCGATTTCGCTGTGGCGGTGCTTCGAGGAGGCACATGATGTCACAACGCATGCCTAGCCGCGGAAATTTCTCTCTCTCTCTCTCACTCCCTAGTCACTACTGTGCATGCGCCACTAGTAGCACCGAGCCACAGGTGTTCTACGACTGCGCAGCACCGCACCTTTCCGCCACCGCCGCCGCTTGGTATGCTGTTACACCACGTTCCTCGCCACACCGTGTTCCTCGTCATTGCGCTCGCCTCCGCTCACTTCGCCAGCTGCGTCGCATGTCTGATAACATGTCGGAGGATTGAAAAGGAGAGCTCGCGTGCGCCACAACCAAAGTTGAAGCGTATGGACGGCGACAATTCTGATAAGCAGGAGGAGGCCTGGAATCGACATCGGAAAGAGATGAAGAGGAAACGAATCGCCCAGGAAACAGACGAACAGCGTGCCGAACGACTGGCTAAACGCCGCAACATAGCTAGACAACCAGACTAACCTGGACTTGCAATCAAGATTAACCAAGGCTAACCATGCTGTGCCTTAGCTTTCACTACGTATATCCTGGCATAGCCGAGCTAAGCCACTGCCAATTTTCTTTCATCACCTTTCATTTCCATTAATTTATTGTTCCTTTATTTCATTTATTAGGCACAAGTAATTTCTCCTATGTTGTCCTTGGTGTCAGTGTTCGTTGGCTTCTTATGATATGACTACATATATAAGTATCTTGCAACTGATGGTGGTTTGCTCAGGACTACCGTCAGTTGCACTTCGCTCCTTGAAGAGACAGGACAAGTGTTAAGAGAGTGCCTGAACAATAAATTGCAATGTGGTGAACGTGGTTTAAATCAGGAATCCAGGAGCTCAAAGAAGTGCATCGTAATACCCTAGCACATTTCTCTCACATTTACCGCTAAATTCCCAATGAATTTTTTTTTCGTCCCAACAAGCAGCCACCGTCTCTCTTGATTCAAGAGAACAAGTGATGTTAAGACAGCAAATACAGTAGAACCTCGATGTAATAGTTCTGTGGAAACCCGCAAGGTGGAGAGAACTAATTAATGAAGGGAAAATGAGACATCCACCCGTTCATAGCAATAGCTACAAAGGAAACCCATATGGGTTCCTCGAAGAAAAGCCTCGCAGTTGAAGAAAAATTCGTCCTGGTCTTGGACTGGAGCCCAGGACCACCACCTTTCTGGGGCAGCCGCTCTACCATCTGAGCTAACCAGGCAACTAACAGATGGTACGGCAAAGTCGAAATGGTCAACAACTCGAGGCAAAGGCAATAGTTTGACGTAATAGTTTTGTGGAAACTCGCAAGGGGGAGAGAAGTAATTAATAAGGGAAAATAAGGCTTTTCTTTCGAGGAACCCGTATGGGTGTCCTTTGTAGCAATTGCTACGAATGGGTGGATGTCTTATTTTCCAGATGGCAGAGCAGCTGCCCCGGAAAGGCAGTGGTCCCGGGTTCGAGTCCCGGACCAACTAGAACCTTATTGATGCATTCCTGCTACGTACGTTTTCCGGCACCAACATTTGCAATCAAGAAGACAAAAAATGACCCAATAGAGTTACACTCAATTTCATCGGTTCATACATTCCCAGAAAACATGATTTTTCGGCAGCAACATTCAGTATGTCACCAAACAGCAATCGTATGATACATTTTCTGGCTGCTAGATGCGATGTAAACAAGAAAATGTGCAAGGTACGCATGATTGAGAACAGTATAAAGCTGCACACCGCAGCACCTTCACGGCAATACTTGCCCACCCATACCATGTGAAAACGCCGGCGCACACTCAATTTATCATTTCAGTACCAGGAAATCTTCTCCGGGGTCGTCGCACGCGGAATTCACAGCTATCATCACCTATTACGATAAGTAAGCATCTTTGCTTATCTGTTTTACAGCTCTTGGTGCTGTTGGAAGCGTACGCACATTTTTAGTAGGCAAAACGCGCCGCAGTTTCTTGCCGCAGGTGGCGCGATGCGGGCATCATGTTTCGCTTTAGTGGCATCTGGCCTTGCCCACCAGCTCAATTTCGCTTCAGTTTCCCTTCGCCCTCTTAAAACACCACACAATAGGAAAACAATAAAACGCATCTCCGACCACTGCTGGAGCACCAGCAGCTCGATACGCGTTCAGCGTCTCGTGGCGCAACGACCCGCGCGATGCTTTCCCTTACATGGATGTGAACAATAGTCGAGTCTGCCAATTTTTTTTAGTAACTTCGGATTGTATGTTTTCCCTGTTAGTAGGTTTTTCCTTGTGGCTTTTTCGAAAACGTAGGAACAAGGTTCAATCGTATTTCATAATAGCTTATTGATTTTGCTTTCTTCACACTTTTTGCAAACATACTGCAGGCATTCCTACAACTTAAAAGACTTTTAAGATTTTGAAAGATTTCTGCACTCCTCAGTCAAGTTTAGACTCTACTGACTGACAGCTGTTGAAGATGCACACATGCAACAGTACACTGACATTGAGTCAGCAGAATAAAGAGTTGAAAACTTTCAAGATGTGTGAGGCAGGTATAAGCTGCCTGTTCAGTCTTTCTGGCCACATCACGACAAGAGCAAATATAAAGGAAAACACTACAAGGACCAAGAACTCACAATGACTCACTTTTAATGTAGAAGTAGATGATTGATGCCGTTACTAAGGCAACAACAAGGCCCAGTGCACAGATCAGAGAAATGGAAAGGGCAAGCTTCAATCTATTATCTAGAACAAAATAAAACAAGAACATAAATGTCAGTGGCTACTGGACCGAAAAGTGACACTAATTCAGTCGATATTTAGGTAGCAGCAGACACACTACATTGTAGAAAAAGATGTATGATCTAATTCTACATTTTATTTACCTGCCTCTGTATTCCCTTCTATGTTCTCTTCCTCTCTATTTCTCCTAGTTGATCATCTCTTCCCAGTGTGTACATAATATCAAAGCTTTGGGCACTCCAACCAAACTGCTGAATGCCACAATTCAAGGAGCTGCCAAAGGCTTTACAACGAACATACAACCTGATACAATGGACTGGTGTTATTAGTAGCTTCAATCCCAAATCAAATTTTACTATCAGGTATGGCTTCACAACGGTGCTGTCCTGTATTGCTGTGAAGCCACATTGAGCTTCAACAGCGAATAGTGTTGAAAGCAGTGGCAAGTAACACGACTTGTTTCCAAAAGGTTGCTTTTTGCCAACAATCACACCAGGTTGCTTGAATGATGGTTTGAACATTGTGGCCTGCAACTGCATAACATGATGCTTTTTTAGTGGAAAAACGGTTGGAATAAGCAGTTGTAAGTGTAGCGCTCGTCTTTCCTTTCCTTTCGCCTCTCACTGTTTTCTTTTTTCTTTCAGTTTTTTTTGCACTAAAAAAAGCATCATGTTAAGTAAACACCAACTCACCCAATAAGAAGTTATCCTCAACTGCAATTGCAGGTGATATAGCTTTTCTTTTTTTGTACCTTGAAGAATATAAATCGGTATGCTGGCTATGCACAAGAAAACACAAATACAAGACACTTAACATGTCAAACATAACAACACATAACAAAAAGACAGTATATAGGCCACTATTTTCAGCACTTGCAGGCGGCCGCCATGTTATTGTTATGATGATGGTGGTGGTGAGGGGACCGCGAGAATGGCATAGCGACAGCACATTTGCGATTGTCATTCAGTTGTGATGGCTGATTCCTAAAGTGCTGCGGGCATCTCGTCATCTCTGAAAGCCAGTAAGTGTGTCTTCTTTAATGTAATCACATTTCAGATGACAGAAATATACCACGGAGATAATTTAGCGAGGGCACCCGGCAGCACTGTCTGCTTGAACGGAGCTGTGGTTTTGTCTGCTTCACTGCAGTTGCAACGCCATGCAGTAGGCCAAGCTGCTTTCTGCAAGATCCGCATAACTATCCACATATTTTCTGGGGATTAAGGCACCTTATGAAAGATACTAGATGATATCTAGTACGTTATGCTTTCTTTCTTTCTTATTAAAGACGAGTCTCATATTCGCGCCATGCGCTAAGGCCATAGAGTGTGCTGCATTTTTACCCTAGTTTGTCATCTTGATTGTCGTATGCTCTTAGCATACAACGATCGATATGACTACAACAAAGCTTTTTTTCTATGTTTTGCATGCTCAACGCAGTGGCAGGGAAAGTTATAGCTTATACGTGTTTGCAAAAGACTTCGACAGGAAGCAAGTATGAGCAGCATTTCACACTAAGAAAGAACACACTGAGCAACATAACCATTTAATGGGCCAGTGCAGAGTGCACGAGATAGAAGCATTATATTTGATATCACATGTGCAGCCAGTTACAGGCACTTTATTATTTTCTCCTTCGTAGTCAATAGAGAACACCCAATAACTCACATATCCATGTATATCACTGAAGGGGGAACCAGCTTCATTAGGAACGAGTGAACATGCCTCTTGTGTAGCCGATTGTGAGCATCAAATGCAGCACAGTTATAGCAGTTCAAGCACTCACGCATTATATGATAGCAAGAAAATATCAAGTAAGGCACTGACAAATGCACCAACTGCTCTCTATTTTCACAGCCACGAGTACTCGAATGAAGCTCATTCAAGTGTGTGAAAAACACGGGATACGAAAATCGTCAAGTGCCGTGCAGTTTTGTTCATTTGCCGGAACGGAACAATTGCTAAGCAAGTTACAAAGTAGACGCATGTACACGAACACTTTCTGCTTATCTTTCATATCCAAAACACAGTTTTTGGTAGGGGTTGACCTCTGTGGGCCTTTCATCAGGAAGGAGAACCGAGCAGACCCAAAGTAATGATGCCATAAGGCCATAAATGGTGCTGTTATGCTTCTATCGCAGGCAAGCCTAGCGGGGAAAAGAAAAATTGCCAAGAAGGCACACTATCGCATATATTATGACAACAAAATGAATATACACCCAAACAAGCTTGCTGGGCATAAACTATTTTTTATTTAGAACTGTTATCTTAAGGTGTTGTTTGTCAGGTGCAACAAAAACTTCATGCAGGAAATACCCTCCACACAAACACAAAGCTTCTTATGTCTCCGTGGACGTTGATCACAGGGCTCTTCCATGAGCAGCTTCCTCTTTCGCTAGTTTTTAATGCAGCCACAATGAGAGCACAGCGCTGTCCGGATGAATAACCTTTGTACATCCACCACAGGAGATGTGGTAAGAACACATCTAAAAACACAACAATGTCCGAACAAGCACTACAGGTGCAGTCATTTTCGCCCGCCTCCCGCAGAACCCGCAGCCCTCCCCAGAAGCTGACACTCGCCTTACGAGGCTATCAAAAATCTGGTCTATATAAACTGTGTACGATCCTGCACTGGAGGCCTGCAGGATAATACCATAGAGGGCGTTTTCACATACATGCTCCTACTGTATGCAGCCTTGAAGGCCGGCAGCAAATACATAGACCACAGTAAGAACACAATAAGTCTAAAAACATGGTAAATGCAAAAAGTTTTAAGGACAATGCACCAAAGACATGAGGCTTAGTAAAATACAAACCTTCTGGGACTGTAAAAACGTCTGTCACGGTGAAGACGCATGAATGCTCAACCCATTGAGCGTGCTCAGGACGCACACGCAGGTAGTATGTGCCTGCGGCTACTCTCGTAAAGGACACAGTGCCCATTGCCATGTCTCCAGGCTTGACCTCAATGACCTGCTCCTGAGCCACAGAATCACCAGTCACAGAATCCTGATTCCAGAGACTGATGTTGTATCTGTTTAGTGCCAAGAACAGAGAAAAGGGAACTTGTACCCCAGCACTCCAGCATTACATACATACAGCAATACATACAAGCATTATGTGGAATCTTCAAAACCACTGGCTATCATAATGGCCACCACAAACATTTGTTTGGTTTATAGCACACTACAAAGATTCAGTCTTTGCAGCTACAACAAGAAACGGTGACAACTAGATTGATGCTGAACAAGCTATACAATAAGTTCAGAGACAGTACGGCAATGGCAAACTAATTGGCATGTCATAGCACTGGAACATGAATAACTACATGACTCCTGTAGAAATAAACGAGGTGGCGTAGGTTGTGGATTTCCACAGGACCTATTTCCAAATTCTGTGTTCCTGCACTTTGAGTCTCAGATTAATAAGCATGGAGTCATGATGACATTGTGAACAGTGCAGTATACTGGAATGCACACGAATGGTCCCATTTATATTGATGATTACTGGCCAATTTGCATTTCAAATCATGCTGACAGCACGTTCACTGCTTGCATATCGATATCTTAGTGAGTGTGAAGCTTGAGCAAGCATTGCTCTTAAAGATATCATGCTTACCTGGTAATGTTGTACTTCACATCAGCGAGGCCAAATTGAGCAATCACAGACTTCTTCAGCAATGCTGGTTCCAGGACCATTACTGTGCTCTCCCAATTGCATACAGTCTCTCCTCCTGCCATACAGAAGTCAAGTGACAATCAACACCTTGGACAAATAAGTGTCGCACATGTGTGACTGATATAGCTACTGTTACGTTTCGCCTACGACGCGCGGTGTAGCCGGCGCGGATGCAATGGACGCCGGGGCTTCGTTCAAAGCGGCGGACATTTTGGCCCGTTCGGAGCGGCCGCGACGCATCCCCGCCGAGCGCGTCCCGGCATGTTCAGTGCCACGTGTCTTTGTGTGTGCGTGTGTGTGTGTGTGTGCCCACGCTTGTCAAAGGGCGGCAGCCGGGGAGAGGAGCTCCCCAAGTGTGAAGCGAGGAGGTCTGACCGGCGCCGGCCCGGCTGATGCGTCACTACACTCGTCTCTACATGTCTCTCAGTCCGTCCGTGCCTCGCTGTCACATGGTGTCATCCCGTGACCTTCCTTCTTGCCCGCGATGCCAAGAGTATAAAAGCAGCTGCTCCCGGACGCCAAGAGAGAGGCTCCGATTTCTTCTGTTGAGCAACGTGCTCTCCCATCTCTCCACTTCGGTCGATCCGACTGGCCGCTCTTTTGCGATGCTAGAATAAACAAGTTGTTCTGTTAGCAGTCGACTCATGCTTTGCCGGGACCTTCGGATGCTTCCAGTGTGCCCCAGGCCGCCAGGCCAACGCTACCCTTGGGGCTTGCGACCCATTTGCAACAACTCGTGCCAGCGGTGCGACTGCAATAACGGGGGTCAGCACTGAGGTTCCAACAGCTGGTGGCAGCACTGAGATTCTAACAGACAGTGCCATCGGTGGGATTGCAACAACCGGTGCCATCGGTGGGATCCCAACAGCTGGTTGCCAGCGGTGAGATCGCAACAACGGAGGCCAGCAGCGAAGATATGCGGTTGACTGTATGCTGAGCAGCACAACGACCATCCGGGAGCAGTGCAACGAGCCCTGTGTGATGACTGGTTGCCTGCAGCGGAACGACTGCGCTGAATTCTTGGCTGCGAGGTTTGGTGAGTGCGGGACTTTCTTCTTCTGAGTTTTGCCAGGCTTTTGTTAGAGTCAGAAACAGAGCTGGTAATTGTGGTTGTCGTTGCTGCCGGGTTAGTTTGCGGCAAGACAATAGTAGGCAGTAGAGAAAGCAGCATTCAGAGCAGCCATGGATTTGAAGTCGTCGCGCAAACCGAAATTGCTGGAGCTTGCAAGAGAGTTGGGTCTGGATGTCTCAGACAAACTCAGAAAACCAGAACTGCTAAGGGCTATTTTTGAGTTAGAAGCTGAGGATGACGAGCTGTCGGAATGTTTTGAAACCATTGAGGAGAGGGCAAAAAGACAGGAGCGCGAACTTAAAGAACAGAAAGAGCGAGAGCAACAAGAGAAAGAGCGAGAGCAACAAGAGAAAGAAAAAGAGCGTGACCGTCAACACGCTTTGGAAATGAAGCGTCTCGAGGCGGAGATGGAACGCGCTCGTAATGGAAGTCAGGCACACGGTGCAGGAGAACGAGTATCGTTCAAAATGACTGACCTGATGCGGCCGTTTAAGCTTGGAGAGGACATTGGTTTGTTCCTGGTTAACTTTGAGCGAACGTGCGAGAAGCAGGGGTTCTCTCGGGAAACGTGGCCACAGCGCTTGCTCACTTTGTTACCCGGCGAGGCGGCCGACGTAGTCGCTCGCTTGGAGAGAGAGGAGGCAGAGGATTTCGACAAAGTGAAATCGAGTCTGCTAAAAAAGTACAGGCTGTCAGCGGAGGCGTTCCGTCGGGAGTTTCGGGAAAATGAAAAAGGTAAAAGTGAGTAATATACAGAGTTTGCCTACAGGCTAATGTCAAACATGCAGGAGTGGCTCAAAGAAGAGAAAGCGTTTGGTGACCACGAGAAAGTTCTGCAGTGTTTCGGGCTAGAACAGTTCTAAAGTCGGTTACCTGAGAACGTGCGGTACTGGGTCTTGAATAGGCCAGACGTTAGTACGGTGGCTAGAGCCGCTGAGCTAGCCGAAGAGTTTGTGACGCGTCGGGCTCGCGGAGCTAAGGACGGTCAAAAGGGTGAATTTGGCTCCAAGTTTGAGAGGCCGAAGTTCACGCCCATGAGAGCAAAGGGAGACACACGTAGTGCGGGTGCGAGTGAAAGCAGCCCGACCGAACGTAAGGAGACGGCGGCAGCCGAAGCTGAACGCAGAAAGCGGTTCGAGGCGAGGCAAGTGCGCGTGTGTTATACGTGTCAAAAGCCGGGTCACTTTTCGGCGCAGTGTCCAGAAACAAAAACAAAAGTCGTGTTTTTGTCATTATGCAGCACTGACGAGAACATGAAGCTTCTCGAGCCTTACATGCGAGACCTCCTCGTGAACGGGAAAGAGTGCCGAGTGCTTCGTGATTCCGCAGCTACGATGGATGTAGTTCACCCCTCTTACGTAGAACCCGATATGTTCACGGGCGAGTGCGCATGGATCAAGCAAGCCGTGGAAGCTCATAGCGTGTGTCTGCCCGTAGCAAAAGTGCTTATTGAAGGACCTTTCGGAGCACTTGAGACGGAGGCGGCAGTGTCATCTATGCTGCCCCCCCAGTACCCGTACCTATTTTCGAACAGGTCCGATCACCTCCTGCGCGAGAAGGGGCTTTTGTTTGGTGAGGCTAGCGTTCAAGCCTTAACCAGATCGAAGGTTCGGGAGCTCGCTGCAAAGGCGGTAGTTGCGGGGCCGACGTTGTCGAACGATGAGAAAGGGTCAGAGGCGCAGCAAGCTGATATTCAGAGCACGCCCGAACTGAATAAAATTGAGCCTGTAGCGTTAAAGGCACCAGATACTGGAGAAGAAATTCCCGATGCGGGAAAGTTAGAAGAGCTATCTGCAGATTTGCTCATCGCGCCTACGTCAGACGGACTTAATAGGTTGCTAAAAGTCAGCCGGTCGGCTTTGATAGCCGAGCAAAAGAAGGATGGCAGCCTAGAAAACATACGCTGCATTGTCAAGGAAGGTATCGCTAAGAAAAATGCTCGCTTTGTGGAAAGAGGTGGGGTCCTGTACCGGAAGTATCTAGACCGCAGGGGAGTGGAGTTCGATCAGCTGATCGTGCCTCAGTGCTACCGTCAGGATCTGTTGCGCTTGTCGCATGGGGGTTCGTGGTCCGGACACCTAGAAGTTAAGAAAACTAAGGACCGTCTCTTGCAAGAGTACTATTGGCCAGGGTGTTTTTGGGACGCAGACCACTTTGTGAAGACATGCGACACCTGTCAGCGGGTGGGCAAACCAGGGGACAAATCGAGGGCGCCGTTGAAGTTGGTACCTATCATTACGGAGCCTTTTAGACGGCTCGTTATTGATACAGTGGGACCTCTGCCGGTAACAGCCACGGGGTACAGACACATTTTGACTGTGATCTGCCCAGCGACAAAGTTCCCTGAAGCAGTGCCGCTTAAAGAACTCAGCTCAGTTGAGAGAGTCAATGCACTACTGTCCATATTTGCGCAAGTTGGTTTTCCTGCGGAAATTCAATCAGATCAGGGCACAGTGTTTACTAGCGCTTTGACGACAGCCTTTCTCGAAAGGTGCGGGGTAAAGCTGTTACACAGCTCAGTGCACCACCCCCAGTCGAATTCCGTTGAGAAGCTCCACTCCGTCATGAAGCGCGTGTTGAGAGCATTGTGTTTTGAACATCAAACTGACTGGGAGCTGTGTCTGCCTGGGGTGATGTTTGCATTACGAACCGCGCCGCATGCGGCTACGGGGTTTTCGCCAGCTGAGCTGGTGTACGGTCGCTCGCTGCGGTCTCCGCTTCGCATGCTTCGAGAATCGTGGGAAGGCAGGGGCGACGACCCAGTCGTGGTGGAGTATGTGCTCAAGCTCCTCGAACGCTTAAGAAGGGCACAGGAGTTGTCAGGTGAAGCAATGGCAAAGGCCCAGCAGAGGGCCAAGGTTTATTATGATCAGACAGCCAGGGCCCGTCGTTTTGAGGTGGGCGATGAGGTCATGATATTGCGCACATCGCTAAAAAACAAACTCGACATGCAGTGGGAGGGCCCAGCAGGGATTGTTCAAAAACTGTCGGACGTCAACTACGTGGTCAGTCTGCCAGGAAAACGGAAAGCACAGCAAGTTTGCCACTGTAATCTGCTCAAACCCTATAAGCAACGGGAAGCACTAGTGTGTATGATGGTAAACGCTCCCGAAGAGCTTCCGGTCGAGCTTCCGGGACAAGGCTCAGTGACGAACAGGGAAGACACCGATCAAGTCATTAGTGACTTAATCAGTAAAGCACCGCTGTCGCCTGAGCAGAAAACCGTACACCAGCTCTTACAAGAGTTTCAAGGTCAGTTCTCTGAGAGGCCTGGTAGGACTTCTGTCCTTACTCATGATATAGAACTTACCTCCCCAGAGCCAGTACGATCCAAGGCGTACCGGGTGTCACCCCGCCAACACGATATTATGGAGGCTGAGGTAAAGAAGATGCTACAGCTCGGTGTTATTGAGGCGGGTGAGAGTGATTATACCTCCCCTTTGATTTTAGTTGAGGTACCGGGCAAGGAACCTCGTCCTTGTGTCGACTACCGCAGGCTAAATTCCATAACTAAGGATCAAATTTATCCGATCCCTAACATCGAGGAGCGCCTTGAGAAAGTTAGTAGCGCTCAGTTTATTTCCACCCTAGATCTTGTCAGGGGTTATTGGCAGGTTCCACTTACAGAAGAGGCTAGTAGGTATGCGGCGTTCATTTCACCAATGGGAACATTCCGTCCTAAAGTGTTGAGTTTTGGTTTGAAGAACGCGCCATACTGTTTTTCAAGCCTCATAGATAAAGTGTTGCGGGGACAGCAAGAATTCGCTTTACCGTATTTAGACGACATAGCGATATTCTCCGCATCCTGGTCTGAGCATATGGCACACTTGCGGGCAGTGCTAACTCGCCTGCGCGAGGCGGGCTTGACAGTCAAGACTCCCAAGTGCCAGTTAGCACAGGCCGAGGTTGTCTACCTCGGTCACGTGATTGGACGGAGTCGTCGCCGCCCCTCTGAAATAAAGGTGGCCGCTGTGCGAGACTTCCCGCAACCGCGCACGAAGACCGATATTCAGTCGTTCTTAGGTGTCGCCGGCTACTATCAGAGGTACATCCCTAGGTACTCTGATATCGCGGCTCCCCTGACGGATGCTCTAAGAAAGACAGAGCCCCAAACAGTCGTCTGGGACGAGACAAAGGAAAGAACTTTTAGCGCCCTAAAGAGCGCCCTAACAAGCCAGCCTGTGCTACGATCGCCCGACTACACAAAAGGGTTCGTTGTTCAGTGCGATGCTAGTGAGCGAGGCATGGGCGTTGTATTGTGCCAACGAGAAAATGGAGAAGTAGAACACCCCGTCCTGTATGCTAGCCGTAAGCTGACCACTCGTGAGCAGGCGTACAGCGCCACCGAGAAAGAGTGTGCGTGTCTCGTGTGGGCCGTCCAGAAATTGTCATGCTACCTAGCTGGCTCGAGGTTTATCATTGAGACGGATCACTGCCCTCTCCAATGGCTGCAGACCATCTCTCCCAAAAATGGCCGCCTCCTGCGCTGGAGCTTCGCTTTGCAACAATATTCCTTTGAGGTGCGTTACAAAAAGGGGAGTCTCAACGGTAACGCCGATGGCTTAAGTCGAAGCCCCTAACGTGGGAATCAGCCTCAAAATTGTTTGTTATTGATGTTTTTCTTCCTGAGGCAGGATTTTTAACATATTGCTTTTGTGTAGTGTTTCAAAGTGATGATGTGCTTTCTAGTGCAATTTTCCGATTTGTGGATGCATTCTGGGTGCTGCTAGACTACTGTAAGGAACTAGGCAGTAGTATAAAAGGGGAAAGAGCCTGGCATGGCTTAGTGAAGGTTGTGCCGTGCTTGCTGACTGAGCGGCTGAGTTTCGGCGCAGTTCTAACGCTTGCTGGGAACGAGAACAAAAATGGCAACTCTCCCGAAGTCACTTTGCAGTGTCCTATGTGAACCTGAACGTGAGAACGAGGCCTTCTCGGTGCGCTGCGCTCAAGAAACGCCGAGGTCCGACCGACTTCGGTTATGAGCATCACCGAGCGACATCCCTCCGGACAGCGGATGCAGTCCCCTGACCATCGGGATCTCCTTCCCCCGGCGGGGCGGTCTGTTACGTTTCGCCTACGACGCGCGGTGTAGCTGGCGCGGATGCAACGGATGCCGGGGCTTCGTTCAAAGCGCCGGACATTTTGGCCCGTTCGGAGCGGCCACGACGCATTCCCGCCGAGCGCGTCCCGGCATGTTCAGTGCCACGTGTCTTTGTGTGTGCGTGTGTGTGTGTGTGCCCACGCTTGTCAAAGGGCGGCAGCCGGGGAGAGGAGCTCCCCAAGTGTGAAGCGAGGAGGTCTGACCGGCGCCGGCCCGGCTGATGCGTCACTACACTCGTCTCTACATGTCTCTCAGTCCGTCCGTGCCTCGCTGTCACGTGGTGTCATCCCGTGACCTTCCTTCTTGCCCGCGGCGCCAAGAGTATAAAAGCAGCTGCTCCCGGACGCCAAGAGAGAGGCTCCGATTTCTTCTGTTGAGCAACGTGCTCTCCCGTCTCTCCACTTCGGTCGATTCGACCGGCCGCTCTTTTGCGATGCTAGAATAAACAAGTTGTTCTGTTAGCAGTCGACTCATGCTTTGCCGGGACCTTCGGATGCTTCCAGTGTGCCCCAGGCCGCCAGGCCAACGCTACCCTTGGGGCTTGCGACCCATTTGCAACAACTCGTGCCAGCGGTGCGACTGCAATAACGGGGGTCAGCACTGAGGTTCCAACAGCTGGTGGCAGCGCTGAGATTCTAACAGACGGTGCCATCGGTGGGATTGCAACACTACCAACAATTCTTAGACTCTCTTTAATCAAACTCATTAGCAGCAGTTGTTTTCTTAATCACAGTGGGAAGTGCATTCACTGTACGCTTTGATAGCCACTTGAAGTTGTTGCAGATAGCTTTAGTTTTTGCTGGTTCTGACAAAGTTGTAAATGAGCAGCAGTGCAGTTTTCAAATTTTCTGCAGATTGATGCATAAAAGGCACTCCGATAAACCAAGTTTTGCTTATTTTTGAAAAGAATATCCTCCAGAGGTGTTTACTAGTTACTAATTCTTAATTTTGGTCTAATGGTCAGTGTTGCCATTTTTTCTTGCAGGACTTAAGGCTAAACCCCATGAGCGCGACAGTGACGAGCGACGGATCGGACCGTCGCGTGAACAGATTGTTCAGTCTTGTCGCGCGATCGCTCGGTTCTGCAAATCTAGAATTCGTCCCTCATCACCCGGAAGTGCTATGAGCGACTAGCCAATTGCATGAAGCCGGAACTGGATGTACATAACTCAAGTACTTCCGATTTTCGCACGGAATGAGCAAACGATTGAATTTTAATACGTGCAAGGATATGAACCTACTGCAAGACTTTCAGGAATATTTTATGCTGCTTTTTACAGTAAAACACATCAACTTAAGTTAATAAAGCACACGTCACGCTAGTTTCGGCGCCTATATTACTGCCTTCATATCGGCAACACTGGGAAGACGTCGCTCGAAGTCATCGCTCGCATGAGGTGCGACTTGTAGGTGACGAGCGAACGCGACAGCCATCTCCATCGCGTCGCTTGTCGCTGTCGCGCACAAGGTCGCTTGCATGGGGTTCATACTTTAAGATAAAATGGCACTCAATATCCACTACAGTAGAATGTTTGGTATTATTGTGAATCACCTAGAATACTGCAAAGAAAAAGAGAGAGTAAGAGAGAGAATGAAGATGAGCAACAGCAGCGATCTTTAAATGGCCGGCAAAAATCAGATATTGTGCAGTAAGCACTGAGTAACTATTTATTCCCCCAAGTTGACTAATTACATTTTCCATTAGTTACTTTGGACCTAATGTTGCAACTGCAGAATTGCAAAGTCAGTCAGTACCAAGTCAGCTCTAAAGTTCGCTCAGTAAGAATCCCAAGATTTTAGGAATGAGATATTTGTTTTCCAAAGTAACCATGAGATACATGACAGAGGTTCAATGGAAGATCTTGATCTGAAGTGATCAAGCAATCGTGCAAGGGATGTCCGAGGGTGTAGCTGATGCTTCAAAAATGGCAACTACTCATCATCAACACATGTCCCCTTGTTGAAACGTTGGCTCCAGCCTCACACATACCTTGTTCGACCACAGTTGACTACACAAAACACATTGGCATTTTACACTACTTTTGCCTGAAGCATATAAGCAAGGTCAAAATTAATCTGGAGTTGCCCACAATGGCATGCTTCTTAATCAGATGGTAATCCCAGGATTAATTATTTAGCTTAAATTTTAATTAACTTTTACACTACATAAGCAGAATTTACAGCCCTTTTGTGTGTTTTCACCCTGAAATAGACATCGCAAACCACATACCATGATTTTTCATGCAATGCTGTCATAGGGTTAATCTTTAGGCATAATTGGGACGAAGCTGAAGACAACGCAATGCGAAGGACAGAAGACACACACTCACAATGAGAAGTCCAGGCCAACAGCACCTTCTAGAAAGATTTCAGGGATGCAGGAAGCCGAAGAAAGAAACAAAGAAAGAAACAAGCAAAGAAAAAAAAGAAAGATGAGAGGAGTAGTAAGGGACAAACAGCATACAGAGAAAATGGTGAAGGATAGAAAAAGGAGGGAAGGCGAAGGAACACCACAGATTTGCACATGACACATATTACAGAATTCACCTTCCAACTTCACCTCTCAGCTGGCAACAGATCATGTGGAAAAAAAGAAACATTGCAGGTGGGCTACTAGCATAACTAAGGTATTACGCTATCAGCAGATCTCGCGCTTGAGCTGGCTCCTCATTGCTGAAAGAAAGAACTGAACAGGAGCACATGCCATTGCGTTCCCTGCTTTGACCCACTATGAACACAAGTGCTGTAATCTTAATGGAAGAGACTCAAGATATAGCTTTCAAACTTGTGGATCGAGTATGCAAACTCAAGGCTACTGATATACATCTAGTAGAATCTAGGTATCTTTAATAATTACAAAGTTTTAGCATAGCCTGTATATACCAGCGCACAAGTATGCCACAATACCAGAAGGTATAGATGCAATTACAACGCTGACGTCCACATGTCGAGGCAGTGTGTTTAACCAATATGCGCGATAGAATTTCGATTGCACTGATCAAGTGTGGTCCCACTATCTCATGGTCATGAACATGCAGCGAATTGCGCAATATTATTTTTTTATTTTTTTTATTTGTAAAATACATTACAAGGCCCCTACATGGGGAATGAGTAAGGGGGGCATACAATCAAGTGCATACAATAACAGTAGTAACAATCAAGTACATACAATAACAAAAAAAAAAAACATTAGCTACATAAAGCTGCATATGAGTACAATAAAAAGGAACTCTACAAGTTTGTTACAAACGTATAACAGTGCAAGAAAAAGGTAGAAAAAATAACACAGGACAGTGAGTGTGATATTAATGGTTAATAAGGGTTAAGCGACTTCAGTCCGTGCTTGAATTTTCTGCGGTCAGTTTCCGCAACTATGTTGTCGGGAAGGTTGTTCCAGAGCCGAATGGCACGTGGACCAGTTAAAAGCCTCTGTTTTGCCATAGATGCGCGTGAAGCTATGATGACGTGAAGCAATATGGCAAGTAAGTTATCTGGAGAAATAATCCGATCAGTGAATTTATTCAGAAATTGTCGACAATGTTTTTATGCATACATTAGACTATCGATACATCAACCAATCCTAAGTTTCCATCTGAATTTATTATGTCTGGGCACTGCTGTAAACATCTGAAAAGGTGCTTTCGTAAAATGCTCACCAGGCTTCACAGGTGACGTCGACAGTGTGACAAAAAACTTTGCCACACGATTTGTAGGTAATCCACGTGATGTTACGAAAAAGTACTTGTTGAGGTAATCTCCTCTGATCTTGAAGTAGCAGTCATAGAAGACACTAGCCTAGAAAGAAAAACCAATTCACAAAAATTTATTCACTGCTCCTTTAGTGCAGGGCTGTGTGATCATGTCCAACTTAACTGCTGAGGTGGGCCCAAAACTAAAAACCATTCAAATTCAAATTCTTTATTTCCCAAAACAAGTTTTGTGGTTGACAGGGCTAAAAGCTGCGGTCTGTAGCTTGACAGAGGCCCGGACAACTGTCATGTACAGCTGTCATTCTTACTGTCATGAACCTGTTCATCGGGTATCTGTGTCAACAGCGAGCCACGACAGGTATTCCTGCTATAAGGTAACAAAAATACAGACCTTTCCTGTAGTACAAAAACAATACCCTTGTTACAGTGAACTAGAATGAACTAGAATATATGGGCAGTATGCAGATCGGCACGGCCTCACCTTATCACATGTGTCGCACGAAGTGCTGCTCGTAGCGGCACCGTTGTCATCGCTAGCTAGTGAACACGTCTAGCAAACCGTACCTCTACCCATGGCCGGTCTGGTGGAGCATGATTCTGGCCATACAGCAGGCACACACTCCAGCACCCAATGTGCACGTTTGATAGTTAGCGATTGCAGCACCTCAGCTACTGGCAAAAACAAAACATATCAGGCGGAAAAGTGCTGTCGCACCACTCAAAGAAGGTTCTAGCGCACTCTATTTTTGTGATAAATGACTGCACGTGAAAGCTCATGTTGCATTTGATTGCAACTAGCATGAAGATCATTAATGGCACAAAATGCCGAAGAAATCAAAACAAATTTAGTGCAGAGTAGATTAATGTTGCCTAGGTGTCAAACCTGGGCAACTTATCTAAACACCTGAAAGGCGTAACCCACACAACTTGCAAGATAAAACTAGCATATGCGTATTTGCTCACATAAGAAAAATATGTCTTGAAGATCCAAAAGAAGCACTGGAAATCTTCATCTATATATTGGGTGACAGCACGGTATAGTGTAGGCCAATAGAGCTTCGTTTAATGACAGAATAACATAGCTTAGTAAGCTAGTATGTTTCAAATAACCTCCTTGGGAGCCAAGGCAGTGAAGCCACCTCATTAACACTTTCTGTGCGAAGTACGAGTCTTACTCGTCCGGCTGCTTCATCCAGTAGAGCATGCAAATCATGAGTCTCACTCGTCCAGGAATTTCTTTTCTTTACTGAGTGGCCCAGACGAGTGGCAGTTGTTTTATCATTTTGGTGTGAATGCTGCTCTACTAAATGGCACCAATTTGCCAGAAAACTTTTTTTAGGGATGCAGTCTGTGAAAACTCTGCCAATGTCTGGCTCTGCTGGGTTTTAAAGATAGCAGTGTGGAGTTAGGTGCCTGCAGCAATGACAGCCACATTTTTCAGTGCCAGATGCGTGGTCTTTTTGTACATTTCTTATGCTCAAGCAAACAATTAGACATGGAAAGTTCTAGCGAATTGTGCTTAGAGCTTCAACTTAGTGTGGACGGTTGTGAGAAAAAGCCTCTCTTTCATTGATACTGTTCGAATATAACGCTTTGCCATTGACACCTCCACAATTTTCTCTCTTGCAATGCCAGAAATGAAGCGTGGTATGCATGACAAGAAAAGCATGCTTGACGCAACTTCCAAGAAATGTCAAGCTGCGTAGGCTGTGTGCCTATCTGCAGCTTAAAGAATTTTTTAAATTTATAGTAACCGCCAACAGAAAATAAATGAATTTCTGATGACTAAATTATGAAAGCAATTCAATATAAATGAATACATAGTTGCACTGGTAGGAAAATAAAGACTTAGGAACAAAAGTAGGAAATGAAAGTTCGAGCACTGAACTTCAACTGTTTTTATTCTTACAGCAGAGCAAGGAGAATCAACAAATGTGCATGCGTACATAAATATGGTCTAGAGAAATTACAGTGAAGTTTTTAACACCTGAATCTCGTTGTCAAACTGGAAAACAGACGTATCACTAATGCAACTCGTGACTCTCTCTTTTGTGCGATATGCCTCCAAAAGTTATCTTGCTAACGGATCACCACTACTGCCAAGCAAGCCATGCAATGTGCAGGTAAGTGCGCATTACCTTTGTTCATTGTAGACAATTCTTGCTCCTGTGCCCGGTCATTGCTGCATCTCCCCGTTTGGCCCACGTACGACTTCTCACATTTCAGCGTTATCTCGTCTGTAATGTCCGTTGCACGTTTCACGTATGGTCTGGTGTGAATTTTCTGGCATTCTGACTTTTTGTTAATGCGTTAACACAGTCCAGTCAACTTCCGTGGCGCTGAGAAAGCAACAGGCACACCAAACCTATTTGTGACTTCAAATTGTGGGAAAGTTTGTGGAAATATGGCACCACTGCGGGTTCGCATCCTTTTTGGTCAGGGCAAGGCATGTGTTTTTTTCTCTTCACCTTCTGGAGCAATGTTTCTGAGACCGCCCCTATGACTAAGTTCAGGTAGCCGGCTGTGTGTAGCCTCGCTAATTGGTTGTCAAAGCTGACCTGCATCGCGTGAGGGCACGACTTCATGAGAGCAGACACAAGGCAAAGAGTTGCTATTGCTCTTTTAACCAAATCTGGATGTGCCAAATCGTATGGCAGCAATTCCTTCTGGACACGTGGGCTATACTGCCAAGATACATGGTTTTTGTCAAAAATTAAAGAAAAATCTGAAAACTGAAGAGTACCATGGGACGGGATTTCATGTGTAAATAGCATGCACTTCCCATGTAGACTAAAATCACTTTGTTAATGCGCTGGCCAATGGTAAATATATGATCACTTTTTTTTAAATTTAAAAGTCATTTACGTATCTAAAATCTTTAAGGAAGGGCCTATAGTCAAAGTAACTGTGCAGGTCACGGTGAACTGATGTGAACTAACTGTCGCAGAGCACAGGAGCAATGCAGGAACCAATGCATATCCCCTGCCGTTGAACACACACATCGTCCTTGTTAAAAAGACAGAAAAGTAGATTTTATAATAAATTTCAACAAAACCACAATATTGTCATTGGACATGCCCACTAGATTCTGAAGATCTACTGGGCTGTTACGGTCTATGCTGTTACGGTCTATGCAATCCCTAACAGAGGTACACATTTCCTGTTGAGGCACTGAGAAAAACAAATCAATCACGCCTAAAGAAAAAATATATGTGATCGAGCATTTACTTTCAAGAACTGAATTACATCTCTAGAACTTTTAGTCATAAAAAGAGCATCCACTTGCAATAATTTCAAATTCTTTAAAAGACACTGGCTAACTAACTGCTGCCAAGAACCTTTCTTGCTTATGATGGCACGGAATGGAATTCCTTCCTTGTGAAATTTTGCTCTTAAAAACACTTTTAATGAAACACCTTTACGTTCACTTAGTTCCTTGACAAACTTCAAAAGGTTAAGCTCTCTGCAGAGTGCTATTGATTATTTCTTGTTGCCTTTTCTTTGAATGGGAAACAGTTCTTTGCTAGAGCTTATTGTGCCTTGTTGTTAAACACACCTCCTGAGAAAACCGCAAAACGTCCTCCTTGCCAGACTGAAGAAGTTGAAGGTAATTTTCTTTAAAAAAAGTTTTGACGATCCATGTGGGATCTCTGGACTTGCCGGACTCTGCTCCTGTACTCTGTGACATTTTCTTGGTGTCAATTGACCGTGATCTGCATGGTT
This sequence comes from Dermacentor albipictus, assembly GCF_038994185.2. Classification (NCBI taxonomy): domain Eukaryota; kingdom Metazoa; phylum Arthropoda; class Arachnida; order Ixodida; family Ixodidae; genus Dermacentor; species Dermacentor albipictus. The sequence continues at coordinate 119,072,138 of NC_091824.1, read as the reverse complement.
CCTTTGATGATAGGGTCTTCCTTAAGGCTTTTAGATACGTTGATGATATTTAATTTTTTTTTTAATGTAGCCATGATTTTACTGTTGACCAGTGCATTAACAAGGTCTTACACAATTTGAGGCTACATGGGAAGGGCATGCTATTTACACATCACATCCCTTCCCATTGTACTCTTCAGTTTCTAGATCTGTCTTTAGTTTTTGAAACAACCACATCTGTTGGCAGTATAGCCCAGGTGCCCAGAAGGAATTGCCGCTATATGATTCGGCACATTCAAAGTTGGTTAAAAGAACAATAACAACTCTTTGACAACCAATTGCTGAGGCTACACACAGCCAGCTACCTGAGCTCGGTTGTTGGGGCAGTCTCAAAAACATTGCTCCAGAAGGTGAAGGGAAAAAAGCATATGCCTTGCCTTGACAAAAAGAATGCAAACCCGCAGTCGTACCATACATCCGGAAACTTTCCCACAATTTGAAGAAAGTCGCAAACAGGTTTGGTGTGCATGTGCCCACGCATAAGCCGCACTGACAAAAAGTCAGGATGCCAGAAAAATCACACCAGACCATATGTGCAATGAGCGACGGCGTTATTATACGAGGGTCTTGAGATACTGCTGAAATGTGGGAAGTCGTACATGGGCCGAACGGGGAGATGTGGCAATGACTGGGCACAGGAACATGAATTGTCTACAATGAACAAAGGTAATTGGCAGTAGTAGTGATCTGTTAGCAAGAGAACTTTTGGAGGCATATCACACGAAAGGGAGAGTCACGAGTTGAATTTGTTTTCCTGTTTGACGACAAATGTTGTTGTTAAAAACGTCACTTTAATCACTCTAGATGATACTGATGTACACATGCACATTTGTTGATTCTCCCTGCTCTGCTGTAAGAATAAAACCAGTTGAAGTTCAGAGCTCGAACTTTCGTTTCCTACTTTTCTTCCCAAGTTTTTATTATCCTGTTAGCGCAACTATGTATTTATAACATCTCAACCCACCCGCCCAGCAACAAGTTGTACTCAACTCAATATTAATCAGTCATAAAAAAATTCTGGAAATTCTAACGTTTTTGAAAAAAGAAAAGTTGGCATACAAAGGGTTAGGGCTGCGGGAAAGGCCTAAAGTATGTGAGTGCCGTGTTTATCACCACGTGTTTGAGGTATGTTGCTTGTGACCCACTGGTAAGTGATGAGACACACCATGGTTAGAATAGAAGGGGGAGGGCGAGTGATAGTGAATGTGTCAAGTATATTCCTTCACAATCAGCTGTCAAGATTATTTTTCTACATTAACTTATTCATCCTTACAGCATGCACCACTGGTCCCATGGCTTCATTTTGATGGAATCTTCCAACACAAAGCAGAAGCCAGAAGATGTTACGAATATTGAATACGCAGCATCTTCAGAGCTGTGCATGCAAATGCAACTTTCATGCACCCATGGGGAGACACAGCAGATCAAGCATGCGATCAGTACAACAAGACTATGACCCAACCAGACAAATTGTTAAAGTTACCTGTTATTGTCAACATCACTCTATAAACATTATGAGGCTTAAGGCACTGAAATGCATAAATGGAAAAAAAAAGTAATACCTGCTGGGTATAGTTTGCAACACTCAGTGAACCAGACCATAACTTTTTAACCACCAATAAACAATGTGATGAAATGAACATTGCATTAGTTTGCTAAATAAGTTTTTAGATTGAACTTCATTAACCAACTTAAAGGGACACTAAAGTGAAAAATTATTTCTTCTGCATCAGTAAATTACCATTCTACAACACCAAAAACACCACTCTTACAATGATAAGCCGTTTGGTACGCCAGAAAAAGCGCAAGAACGAAATACGGGTGGCGACGCCTACTTAAGTTCCTGCACCTGGGGGTTGTGACCTCTTGGATTTTGATGGCATCTTCTAGGGCCTACTAATTACATATAATGGTACAGATTGACTACATTGTGTTCTAAAAGAACCGAACATTAAACATGGCAAGTTTCGGGAACCTTTATTGAGCCAATGCGGCCCAAATGCGAAAACATACTTTGGAATCCTTGACGTCACGCTGACGTATCGGCACTGGGGTTTCGGCGCGAAATTAAAATACTGATCCTTGGACCTTCATTTTCTCATCTATTTATAAAACCATTTTTTTGAAATGACTGCCTGCAGGGTTCTCAAACAACGCTTCCTTAGTCTAAACAGATTTATTGTTTCGCTTTAGTGTCCCTTTAATTTACACCTTCTGTGCTCCTTTGTGACTATATGGTCACTGAGAACTTAATCATCTTGACTGTTAAGATGGGGAAATTACAACTCTAAGAGAGTTGCTGGTGAATGCAGTAGAGAGGTGCACTCACCGACTGCTGCAGGGACTTCCTCAAGTCAAACAAGCGGCAAGTCTCATACTTTCCTGCAGCGCCAGGAAACCTGTACTCGACCAATGAAAAGTCGAAGCCATGCACATCTGAAACACCAATATTTAAAAAGAAAGGTTATTTGAAGATGGCCGACACAGGAAGCAACGTGTTAATTCAAAGGGTGTTGACATGGACATTCTCCCCCCACCCTCAACCCCCCTTCAAAGAAAGTCTATGCACTTAGTAGCCACACCAGTGAACATGCTCAACTCAAAAGCGTTGCAGGTAATATCAATTCTGGTGACAGAAACTTGCTGATGTTATGAATACTAGAATGTGAACATTGTTATATATAAGTTCAATAAATGGGTACTTATGATATGAAAAATATTAGAAAAATATTCTATTTTTGATTCGCTTTTTACACTATTCAATTTGTATTTGATTTGGTTGCAAAAGTTACTATTTGCACATCTCCCCTTTTCAAAAAAACAAGAAATGATGTTTTTATCACTTGTACATTGGATAACACCTCACTGCCCTGCTCCTTTAGCCATATTAGGGTAGGTAGATAGCCTGCCTCAAATAGCCAGAGTATCATTTTAAAGTTAAACTCTCGTCAAAATGGATTTCCATGCTTTTTCAACTTAAATAAATTTATATGTCCTGTTAGCTAAGCACTGCAAATGAGTGAAAAATAGCCTTAATAAGGCTAGTTGTTATCCTGAAATAGCAGCAAAGGTCTCAAAAATGGAATAATGCAAAAGAAAGGTGGAAGACAAAGACTGTGCATGTGTCATTGACCTTAAATGCATGCTGTCCAGCTTTCGCCCTTGTTTTCTGTTAAACAACCAAGTGCACTCAAATAACAGTGACAGAAACTCAGGTGAACAGTGATCCAATAAAAATGGTCAGAGAAATATTTGACGTGGCAACAGCAGCGTTTTCAAATTCATGGGTGCGCATGCTTGCAAGGGGCATCAGAAGTGATTGGCCGATGGGACGCTGAGGTCATGGGCAACAGTCCCTTGCTCACCATCCCACTGTCCAGACAAAATGCTTGCAGAGGACATCACCCCCAAGAATGGCTGTGCAAGACTATCATAGTGAATTTGCTAAAACCTATTTAGATGACGTGCAGCTAAAGCTCTTCACACCTAATTCACCCACTTTTCCTTACCGTCCAACGAATTTTAGAACAGACGCTGTCACACTTTATTTCTTAAAAAAAAGTGTAATTTTTATAGTACAAAAGCAGCGTTACAAAAGAACCAAAATTCAAGTTTTGTCCCTCCGCGAAGAATATGTATGCTCCCATCTGGATTGTGACAGTGGTGTGCCAGTTAATCACTGGAAACTTCAGTCACATGTTGTATGCAACTGATTTGGCTGATAAACGAATGCATTTGCTACCTATACCCAGTTATAGGGAAAGGTTTCGGTGCACTCAAATATAAGCAACATTCCTCATGCCTCAAGCTCATGTATGAAACCCTCTCTTGTGCACTCTGCAGTGTTATTGATTTGTACAACTATGATAGGCTGCAGTGCGAAAGTAGTTGCAGCTGGAGAATTGTAGTTCAGCCAGCTAATGGGGCCTCCCACACGGTTTCTTGCCTGCTAAATTTAACGGGTTTCTGGGAGCAGGTGATAGCATGGGGGGCCAGCTGCTTTAAGGGAAGGACATGGGTTTTCGGGACCAAACAACTGAAAAAAAAAAAATGATTCTTTGAAAATGGTATTTGGGTAGCTCTAAGAAAACTGATTATATCCCTGGTGGCTACTAACCATCTAGCAATGCAAACATCTCTAAATTTCTTGCTGCATTCAATTAAAAATGTTATTTCCTTGTTCCATTCTGCATTTCCTCAAAACACAAATTTTAGGCTCCTTGCAATCTCTTGGGAGCAATGTGTCAGCCATCAGGACACCCAGAATCATGCTTTTTGTTATGGCATGAAGCTAAATGCATAATGCAAACAATGGTAGGAGGAGATTCTAAAATATCGGTCCAAATTTTTTGTTTAGCTGTATATTAAATAATGAATTTACCACATTTTGAACACAACACTTTGAATTTTTTGAATTTAACTAATTAAATTCTGGGGTTTCACATGCCAAAACCACAAGACGATTATGAGCCATGCTAGTGGAGGACTCCAGATTAATTTTGACTAACTGGGTTTCCTTAAAAGGCCCTTCACTAAGCCACATAGCAAATTTCGGTTATATACTGGAAGTTGTTACGTATCCTCTAGAGAGCGCTCTGTTGCAAAATATTTTCAAATTGGCTCATTAATAGCCAAGACAAAAATATTACATAGTGTGAACCCATGATTTCAAGAGGCCAGCTTCACCGCAAACATAGACCCTCTCTCCACTTGGCCCGTCTAGCCTTCCTTCCTGTGTTCTCCCATTCCTGAGCTCGAGGATCGCGTTAACACATATGTCACAGGCCCCGCCTTAATTTTTATTTTTCTTGCTCCTTGCTTTTTTGCAGTGTGGTGCACTTCTGCTGGCGGCATAGCACGCGAGCTGTCGTGATTGTCTTGTTTCGCGCAGCGCACGATTTTGCACGTTGTGCACGAGGGTACCTTACTAATAGTATAAGTCAGTGCTACACAAACACTGAGGCAGACACAAGCGGATCATAGAGCACAATCCCGCGCTGAAACACGGTAGAAAATGAGATAGTTTTGGTGTCTGCGCGTGCGACTGCACAACGCAGGAACAAGCAGACGAAACGGCAGTACATCTCTCTTGTTGCGGTGCGAAGAAAAACAAAAAACGCGCAAACAGTCGGTTTGTGTGTTTTATTATTTCTCTAAACTTTAGTTTGTCTATTAAAGCAACATACAGGGTGTGTCCGGAAAGTAATGTAACTTTAACCGTAGAAAAACATTTATTCAAGATATCATTACAAACATTCAGAATTCTTCGAAGTAGTCTCCTCTGGCATCTGCACATTTTTGCCAGCAACTCTGCCATGCACTGTACGCATCCTGGAAGGCGTAGATGGGAACCTCTTTTAGAGCCTTTGTCACGGCGGTTTGGATGGCTTTTATGGTCCCAAAACGGACTCCTTTCAAGGCGCTCTTGATTTCTTGGGAAGAGAAACAAGTCCGTCGGAGCCAGGTCAGGGTTATAAGGGGGCTGGGGCAGTGTCACCAAGTTGTGCTTGGCCAGGAACTACCGTACGCGCAGAGACGTGTGGCTGGGAGCGTTCTCATGGTGCAACTGCCAGGTATCAGAGATATCCTTTCGCGCTCGGAGGACCCTTTTTCTCAATCTCTCGCGCACATCCACATAGTAGGCAGCGTTGACTGTCTGCCCTAGGGGTACAAATTCTTTGAGAACCCCACCCTTGGTGTAAAAAAAGACAATTAGCATTGTTTTCAGTTTCAACTTGCTCATTCTTGCCTTCTTGGGGAGAGGGGACTCCGAGGTGTGCCATTCGGAACTTTGGCACTTCGTCTCAGGATTTTACTCAAATACCCGTGTTTTGTTGCCAGTAATGACACTAAAAAAATAAGGTTCAATTTGCACGCATTCCAAAACTTCGCTGACGATCATTACTCGGTTGTTCTTGTGGTCATCAGTGAATAGTTTGGTGACCAGCTTGGCGCACACTTTCTGCATGTTCAAATTGTCGCTTACGATGTTGTGCACGGTGGTTTTCGGAATACTAAGAGTCTGTGCTATCATCCGCACACTCATTCAACGGTTGGTGTTTAAAAGATCATGAACACGAGACACATTTTCGTCACTTTTGCTCGTTGATGGCTGTCCAGAGCGGGATTCATCATCCACGCCTTCTTGGCCTCCTTTAAATGCCTTCAACCACCTTGAAACTTGAGAATATGACAAAGCAGAATTCTCATAGGCTTGCTGAATCATTTGGTAGGTATCGGCAAGACTCTTATCAAGTTTAGCATAGAACTTGATCGCGTACCCCTGTTCGCGTGCAGATGGCATCACACGTAGTGACAGCGCACTATCAGGAAGTTCACGAAAACAGCGATCCTGATGCTCCCAGAGCTTGGAGCAGACTGCTCTAGGCAATGATGAAAGGCTAAGAGTTACCCCACCTAACCCAACCAATCTGATCGTGGTATGTCCAACAGCAGCGCCAGAAAAAAAAAATAATTGCGTTACTTTCCGGAGTCACCCTGTACTACACAAACAACAGATGTTGCCTTGAATAATTCTCGAAGTCATGTGTCACCACAGGCGACATCACAGCACAAACACATGTACGTAGGTGCACTAGCACGTGTAGGTCATCCTCCAGCTTGGAGGGCAGCGGTCGCGAGGAAAAAAGCAAATGGCATTCTGTTTGAAATTTCAGATCTTTCCTTGGCGCGTAGCGATGTAATACTTTGCAGACACAATTGTTATCGCGCATTGTATGCTTTGCACTTGTCAGGTCAAAATGGCCAGACCTGGTGAGGGGCTGTTAGAGGGACACTAAAGGAAAGTCAAGCTAGATTGACAAAGTATTTGCCTAGAAGTGTACCATTGCTTTCTGAATGACAATATATAAATTTTTTGTCAAGGAAATCGCCATCAAAGGCACTGCTGCTCCTCTATTTGAACCGCCTGCACCAACACGGAGCACTTGATGTCATCTCCATGTGACTGCCCTCTGTGCCATTGTTATGTCTTTTGTAGACTCTTTCTTTAGCTCTATATATGAAGCGTACTGCTTGGCAGGTGTAGGTGTTCCGCTTGCATGAGTCACTCTGTTGCTCTACTTGGGTCCAGATTACCAGGTACGGTCACTTGAGCCTCCGCTGCCATAGCCAGCAGTGTGGCCAATTGCCCTATGTTGCCACTTCAGCCGGCCATTGTAAACAGAAACAAGTGTTGTGTTTACAGTGGTGGGTCGCAGGTGCTGCAGCGGGGATTTGGTCCCGCACCCTTGGGCTTAGCAGCACAACAGCATAGCTGTTACGCCACCACAGTGTGTGCAACACTTTGAAGTGCTGTGTAATTCTTAATACCTGTCATACAAAAAAAAATATCCCTATCATTGTTTGTCAACTTTTTGCTTCCTAGTATTTAATTATGTGCCTTAACCAACATTTTGGTGAGTAGTCATTGCTCCATTGTTCCCAGTAACTGTAATTTATATTAGTTATCCTTGGAACTAATTGGCCAACTATAAGAATGATTGCACATTTAAAATCTGCACAAAGACATAATGAAGTTGTGCAGTTTCATTAAATTTGGTAAAAGCGGCTTTAAAGAAGGCCTCAATTCCCATTTCCCCCGTCAATTGGGTGAAGCGACGTTCACCGCTAGAACTATGGGGTGCCTTCTGTGACTAAAGTGTTGTGCAACAACTTTCATTTACGTCAGTTAAGACTGCATTTGGGTCCTTTCTCAATGTCGTGTGAATCCGAGGGTGACTGCAACTTTTTCGTATGTACACTGTGGTAGTGCTGTTGAACCAACACTTGTCAGCGTTGACTTATCAAAGCAGTATCATTTCTTGTTCTGTTGGTTTCCGCAGCTTTGTTCATGTCGAGTGTGATGCATTGTATGCAATACAACATAATCACTGTAATTTTCCTAATAGATGCCATTACTATATGCATGAGTACAGGTCAATAAACATTTTTTTCTAGCCAAACCAGATGGCGCCAGAGGTCACTACTTTGTAACCACTGATGAGCTTTATAACCTCTGTTATACAATATTTAATTGTAACTTTTGTGCTTGGCACCACAATGTATACAAAGTTGCAAAATCCCGCAGCCCTGCTTGCCAAATGAATTGAGCATACCTTTCGATGTGGTCTCAAAGGAAACATTTAGTGCAACTTCTTTGGAATAGGAGTATGTTGACAGGTAAATGTGGTAGTCCAGGTCCTCTAATGAAGTGACTACTTGATCTTCATTCAGGTTCCAGGAAGAATAATCATAAGTCCGACAACCTGGAAACGGCAAAAATATGCAAAACAGTTCCATAAGTGGTGCTAGCACACTATACATAGAGACTCAACTGAAGGTGCGCTAATGTAATGAGCAGTGAACAAATGTGCAGCAGCTTGTTTCGTGTCAAACAAACTCTTTTACATCAGGAAGAGGCACCAACAACAACAAAACAAAATGAAGGTAAGCTTACCAATAATAAAATGGTAGTGAACATTCTAATCTACACTACAGTTGATATTTCCTGCATTCGTGAAATCCACAGCCCTTTAAATCTTTTTGTACTGCGCCCATTGGGTATCGTTAGACTGCTAACGATGGTTTGAAACGCTGGTTTCAAGACTTTCCACACCACCCACGGAGACACTGCCCATCAGACACAAAGGAGGAGAGATATTCTCATGTTTCCTAAGCAGTTCACTTTCTCCCCCCAGGTGGCGATGTTTGAGCACGCTCTGAAATTTTAACAATTGTCAAAGTAGAAAGCAAAACTGCCTGCCCGCTATCAATGGCTTGAAACGCCGCTTTCGAGACCTTCCACGCCGCTCACAGACACTCTGCGCCATAGGAAGTGAGGGGGGAGAACTATATTTTTGTTTTCTATGCAGTTCGCTTTTTCGTCACAAGGCATTAATTTTTGTAATGCACTCCAAAGTTTCGTGATCATCAAAGTTGAAAGCAAAATGACTGCCTCCGAGAGTGACGCGGCGCGCACGCTTCAAAAGACTGCATATCTCGTGATTACGCTGCGTTTGCGGCTAATTTTATCGATGGATCGAGCCCCAGCAAGTCTGAGGGTGCCCTCTTTTCGTCTGAGTTTGACTCTGAGAGCAATGATGACGCAAGCCAGCCCGGAACATCGGTGGTCGCCGCCTGCATGCAAAACAGTAGCGTTTACACTTAAATTTTTGTAGTGAAATACCTGCTCAATTAAAAAATTTTGATTTTTTCAGAGATAGTGCCTATCAGACCGCAGTACATTTTGTATACCTCATAATTTTGTTAAATTTTTTTCTGAGTAGATACAAGCAGGTCTTTACAAACTTTGCTAAATTTTATCCCACAATCTTGATTCTTGCAATATAGATCTTTTTTTTACGACATATATCTCGTTAATAAAACTTTTATGCATGAAAAGTGCATTCATTGTGCTTTTTGTTTATGTATTACATAAAATATTGAGTGCAGTAGTTCCTTCAGAAGAAAGATCTGGCATAACCTACCAAAAAGAACTATATTCCCCATGGTAGGGAAAGAGTTAAAAACAACTGCCTTGCTCATAGCAAGTTACTAAGTCAGCTAGTTGTGCTGATGGCAAATCTCTTCAGAGTAGGTTACTAAGTCATCTAGTTATGTTGATCGCCAATCTTTTCAGAGTAAGTTACCAAGTCATCTAGTTGTGTTGATGGCCAGTATCTTCAGAGTGTTTTCTATTTTTTTTTTTCTTTTTGGCAAGCCAAGAGTAATGTTACGGGATGTTGTAAGCTGTCCATGATAAATTGGTAAGTGGTTACATTGGCAGTTAAAGAAAAGAAGGGTCAACCAAGTTTTGATACTAAAGAAGACAAGGTCAAGCTACACGGCGATTCAAATGATTAAATGTTCATTTAACGTCTCTTTTCTTATCTTTTTTATGTTTATTATTTCATGCACAATTACGTCGACCTTGTCTTGCTTAGTGCCGACAATTGGTCGACGATTTCTTTCTTCAGCATTTGACACTCTGCAACGCCCCTCACCTTGGTTTTCGTGTTGCTCTTTAATGCAACCGTGAGGTACAGGGTCTATTCGCCCCGAGTGTTTACGGCATCTGCAAAACACATGCCTAAGGCTCGGGTGATGCTGTCGTGCAGCCAGAGGCTCTCCGCTTGCCCTGATTCTTTCACCCAACTCGCCACCGTCCTGAAATCGGGCATTTGTGGCCTCTGGTGAAGGGCGGCCGCGACACAGACCCCCATATCCCACCCCATCGATAACATGCATGCAGCTAATTATACTCCTTTTTTGATTACATCCTTAGTTGCTGACTATTGCTGTGTTCTTGACATGAAGAGGTGTCATTTGATGCCCGTTTCAAGTTCATACATCTACAAGTCACCTAACTGACCATATTCTTCTGGAAGTGGTTACAAAATAGCCAGATCCAAGATATGCCAACCCCATATGAAGTTAACTAAGAAGACCTTGTCTTCAAGAATATAGAATTCTGCCAATTGGCGGCCTCTCCCTGAGATGCACATTACACCGGTCCTTTATCAGACGAGCCCATCCTGCGCATGCAAATGAATTAATTTCATCTTTCATCTCAGTTCTCTGCGAATTGACTTTATTTTCAATCCCTTGGCTACACCTCCAGTTACTTTAACAGATCACCAGTTATTTGTTCTACACTTTACATGACTTCAAGGTGCATCTGATCTCATATCCATACTGCCACCCATCTATCTCTCAATTTTCTGACTACTGTCTTGCTTTCTATCACCGTTTGTAGCACAGCCCTTAACTCCCTCTTGTACTTCCTTGTTAGCCTCTAAGTGTTGGCCCCAATGTTTTGTCAGAGCAGGGAACAGTGATCATATGGTGTTCTTTACAACAACATCAGTAAACTGCCATTGATGGCTTATGAACGTCTTCCTAATATGCGCCAACATTTTTCTATTTGTGCAGCTGCCCACATGACCACTTCCAATTATTGATGGTATTGAATTCAGCTAGGCTTGCCATTATTGCTGGAGGAGTAGTGGAATTCTTTAGGTATTTGTTGCAATTTTCAGCTTGGGCTTCCAAGGTATTGGCCCCACAGTTCCGCCCAAGTCAAGAGCAGTGATTACCATATTTTCTGGACCATTAGTCAAACCGTTCTATAAGTTGCACCTCCTCACTTGACGCAAATTTCAAAGAAAACATTAGTATACAAGTGCCACTGGTTTATAAAACGCACCTATTTTCACTCAGTTGGCACGATGAATTGCGATAGTGCACGCTTGCGCACTCATTGAAAAATGTTGTACACACCCATTTCAGGGCACTAAATTACCTTCATTTTGTTTTGTTGTTGTTGATGCCTCTTCCTGATGTAAAAGAGTTTGTTTGACACAAAACAAGCTGCTGCACATTTGTTCACTGTTCATTAGATTAGCACAGCTTCAGTTCAATCTCTAGTCACAAACATACAAACACACACAGACACACGTAAACACACACACACATGTGTGTGTGTGTGCAAAGCATTTTGCATGTGGCTGGCCACTTAGCTTGGATTGAGGTTATGAAAAGCGTTATGGCGTAATATGCGTGTCCGTGTAAAGCACACACACACACACACACACACACACACACACACACACACACACACACACACACACACACATATATATATATATATATATATATATATATATATATATATATATATATATATATATATATATATATACTTTTTTTCAAGTCAATCAATATTTCAGCTGAATTAGGATGCGGTTACCGCGGCCGGGAGTCGAGCGACCTTGTGCAGCAAACATTCATAACTATACTTTCAGAAAACAAAGCGCAGGAACAGGAATACAAAATGAGAGCAAATAGAAAGGTGTGCTCTGAACTGACGACGGATGTATAGTACGTAGTCCTGTTCTTCCGCGAACACAGCTGCAAACATGGATGTCAACAAGGCCGACGGCGTAGAACAGAAAGTATGACAGCAGTTACCAGCGTAAGGAGGCGGGAATGCGCATGTTGAATGAGTTCTGACATCTGTGGGCACTTTTGGGAAAATTATTATTTTTTGTGCCTCAGACATAAACACAAATTATTTTACCAACCTTGGAGCTCGTGAAGAGCACGATCGCACATATTCGTTTTCAGAGACATCACACAATTTTAAAACGAGTGACATCTATCAGTCAATCGGCTATACAGTTTTGCAGGATAGAGGAAAGTTTTGATCAAACGCCTCTAAGCAAGTGTTTTCACGAGAAACTGATAACATATGACAAGGATTAACTGCGTCACTCACTGTTTGTATGATGTAGGATGCATGATCCAAGTGGCTCATGTAGCTGGAAAAAGAGAGGAAATAAAATTGAATGGCAAACAGTTATTTGCAGAGGTTTAGTAAAGGTAAAGTTTCTATGAGATCAACGTAGTTATCAAGTTCGACAGGAAGCAACAACTGTCATTGGTACGTTTCGGATAACACGAGCACGAGAGCAAGTATCAACGGGAAGATGGCGAAGTAACAGCACAAAATGGAAAATGGCTTCTGTGCACGTGTAGTTGCCTTTAAACGGGTCATACGGATTGCCACGGTAGACCAACTGATAATGAATATGTTTACCATGAATGAGCAATCCGTTTGCAGAGAGACGATGCTCTGGTTGCAAAACACCGGATTGGCAGGGTCACAGCTGGCGACATCGAGAAACGAGCACAACAGAATAAGCGCTAGTAACTTTGTAAACAAGCAGCCCCAAACGATGAACATGTTGGTATAAGATTACATTACACAACGAACACCCGCCGAAGTAGTTTCTACGAAAGTGAATAAGCGCCGGCCTCCATTACCGCAGCCAGCGCCTTCATTGCGCCTTCTAGGTAAATTTTGAACAACTCATTTAGTGTTGAAGATAATCTAAAATACTTAAAGGGAAGTTATGAAAACACATACAATGAAGTTATTTATTATTACAAGAGTTCGTTTCTTGTTCTTTCAAAGAATGATCTTCACGGGGAATCAAAGTGACATCGACTTAAGCACTTTTCTGTTTTATTGCGGTTTTGTTTGTACGCACATGGCAGCGCACAGTGCGTGTGAATTTTTGTGTGGTGTTGACGTGCACATGCTTAATGTAGTTTCGTGAAATGCCGGTGTCTCAGGAAGTTCATTTCGCTCATCACTTGGCAGCGAACGAGAAAGTTACCAGAGACCGGGCACTACGAAAGTTGACAAGATGGATACGCGCAAAATCTGGCCGCCAAGGCATGGGTAAGGAGTCGTAGTGCTGGAATACTGTGTAAAATGTTTGCGGTTAATTCTGCCACTTGCCACATCTCCAGCGGTAAGTTGCGCTACAAAGGTCTTTTCTCGCCTCTTTAGAATTCACCGAGGAGGCATTAATGAAGCTTTGGAAGGGCTTGTTCTTCTGCATGTGGATGTCCGACAAGCCGTTTGTTCAGGTAAATTTAACGCACTACTTTTTTACTTGCAGCCTCCAAAGGAACTCTTCTACAGGTGCATGTCTTGGTGTTTATTGCGTTATGTTCTCACTGCGTTGTGTTCACAGCAAGAGCTGGCGAACAGCATAGCTGGCCTGGTGCATTGCTTCGCCCGTCGGGACCAGTCGTTGCTGTTCCTGGAAGCGTTCTTCAAGACCATGGCCCGCGAATGGTTTGCGATCGACAGGTTTCGCCTGGAGAAGTTCATGATGGTAAGCTACATCAAAATGACGTGTTATTGAAGGTTTTGTTTTTTTTCCCTGTGGCGGCTGTAGTGATGACACATACGTTTTCGCATCGTCGGTTATGACTTGAATATGTGAAAATCTGCTCGGATGTGCTGGCAGACTTCGCTATCTGTCAGAAGTAAAATGACAGGCATAAAGCGATTTCAACTGCTTGTCACAATTGATGGCTGATGCAGCCGTTGTTTTCAGCAGGGCTTTCAACATAGAAATAATTCTCAACTTCCGTGACTCAAGAACTATTTTATACAGGTGTCACACTTCCTTTTCGATCGCAGCCGAGCCCGATTGGGATCGAATTTCTTGATTTCGATTGGCTCCCTTTCGCAGCTTGTGCAAAGGATCCTATCGCGATTGAGTACTGAGATCCCGGTCGAGCTCGATCGCAATATCTAATACCCGTGTCACACGGGCGTTTGGAAGGCCTTCCAACCGATAGTCAGTTGACTCAAAGGTCAAGTTCGAGCTGCTACACGGGCGGTTTCGAAGGCCGCTGAGTCAATAGTCTATCGAGTCAACGGAGCACCTTACAACTCTATCGAAATCTCGATGGCCTTTGAGCAACGGAAACGGAAACAGCGCGAACATGCCATCTCGTTCACAGTGTGCTCGTACTCACGCTTAGAAATAACAAATCAAACCAAAATGCTCTAAAAATACTATATATGAGTGTGATTAATTATTCCATAAAGTATTTTTGCCACTTGATATTGCGAACTGCTCATACTCTCGACAACAGCGACATGCAGTGGCGCAAACGTTGCCGCAGTTTCGTTACTTAACAACTTAAAAACTAAAAATACATGTATGGCAATGTATAAACATTTCTTTAAATGTATAAACAAACATAAAAGAAATTATAGTGCTTTTAAGTGGTTTTAATGTTGCTTAACTTTTCGTGACATGAAAATGAAAGTAAGGATCCGCAGCGCCACACAATTTTACGAGAAACGCCTGAACCACTCAACGGCCTTTCGAAAGTGCCGTGTAGCAGCGCGACAACTCCTTTGAGTCGATAGAGTTGTGGCACTTCGAAGGCCGTCGACTGGAAGGCCTTCCAAATGCGCCCGTGTGACACAGGTATAATACCCCGCGTGACCAGGGTATTTATACCTGTGTCACACGGGCACATTTGGAAGGCCTTCCAGTCGACGGCCTTCGAAATGCCACAACTCTATCGAATCAAAGGAGTTGTTGCGCTGCTACACGGCACTTTCGAAATGTCTTTGAGTGGCTCAGGCGTTTGTCGTAAAATTGTGTGGCGCTGCGGATCGTTACTTTAGTTTTCATGTACCGAAAAGTTAAGCAACATTAAAACCACTTAAGAGCACTATAATTTCTTTTATGTTTATTTATGCATTTAAAGAAATGTTTATACATTGCCATACATATATGTTTAGCTTTTAAGTTGTTGAGTAGCGAAACTGCGGCAACGTTTGCATCGCTGCATGTCGCTGTTGTCGAGAGTATGTGCAGATCGCGCATATCAAGTAGCAAAAATACTTATTGAATAATTAATAACACTCATATATAGTATTTTTAGAGCATTTTGGTTTGATTTGTTCTTTCCAACCGATAGTACGAGCCCACTCTGAACGAGAGGGCATGTTCGCACTGTTTCCGTTTCCGTTGCTCAAAGGCCATCGAGATTTCGATAGAGTTGTAAGGTGCTCCGTTGACTCGATAGAGAATTGACTCGGCGGCCGTCGAAACCGCCCGTGTAGCAGCTCGAACTTGACCTTTGAGTCAACTGACTATCGGTTGGAAGGCCTTCCAAACGCCCGTGTGACACGGGTATTAGATATCAGTAAATGAAGTGTCAAGTTGTGGCTAACCTTTTGATAGGCAAACAATTGATGCAACTGCCATTAAAGAAATGTTTACCGTATTGACATGTTAAAAGTATAGCAAATTACTTGAAACATTTGAAGATGTTGCAACAACCTGCCATATGGTGTAACCCACCATTTCAATGTAAGATAGACAGAGGCAGCTGAAACACATAAAGCGATGCCACTGTGATCAGAAGGTACATGGACACTTTTAAATTTGTGTATTCTGTTGCCTACATGTAGCTGTTAGACTTTGCCCTTAAAGGCGTCCCGAACCAACCCTCGAGCTTGGTGAAAAAAATACAGTCCACGTCCAGCATACACTTCTGTGAGTATCTCAGCCAAATTTTGCAGTCATGAACGGTGCATGGAGCTCACAAGTGGAGACCGAAGTCACATTTTTCTCAAACACACTCTTTTCAAACAAAGCTTTTTTCTCCTTATCCATTTTGAAGCTGCCCGCACCTTGCATTTCTCATCATATGCAAAATTACTATGGACGGCTGGCACCAACCAGGAAGAGTAGATCATAAAGTTGGGCTTCTTCCTACCGTTTTGTGCATATGGTTTGATGCAGTTTATTAAGCAGGCTGAATTAAGCGAGATTCGCTGTTTTGAGTTGTGCTAATAATTACGTATTTCCGTAATCTGACTCTGTCGTCTGTTCACGCTCATGTCTACCACATAGGAATGAAACTGAAAGTGTTGTAGCCAAAACTCCTCTTCTGCTGAATGCATTCAAGTACTTTTTACTGCTAAGTAATTCTGAAATAGTGTATTTTAACATCAAATGCATTTCTAAACTTCAGTAAAAATTGTTGCAGGTTGACTTTAATGCTTACAAGGTATTCGCCTGTCAACACAGTGTATCCATGTGCATCTGTAAATGTCATTTTAATTGAAGTCTTTTCAGAAAAAAGACAATGATGCTGTGGTACAGTCATGAATAATTATTTCTGTGAAGTTTCTTTGATATATTCTGTTAAATATATCTATTCCAAGACCATTTGGTTTTTAATGCACCGCATGCAAATCATTCATGCCTTTCCAACTGAAACTGCTGAGTGTGCACGTGGGTGTAGGATTTTTGGGAATTTTTAGAAAGCTGAAGCAAAATTCAGTGCAAGAACAGACAACAGATGAATTGAAACAAGACAGAGTACTACTTTGTGTCTGCTTTGTCTGTTTCCTTTTAATGTGGCATGCTTAATTTTGTCTCAACCTTAGAAAATGCACCCACTAGCCCAGTTATATTGATTGCCTATTTTAAATAGTCACATTACTTGGGACATATTCAATTAGCTTACTAGTGTATCAGTGTGCTCCCTGTTCACCCTCTCCTAGAAGGATCAAAGTTTTCATGTTGTATTTTTGCTTTCATTTATGACCAGCTGGTGCGGCGATGCTTCCGCCAAGGCGTTGCCTTTGCCTACGGAGACACATGGAATGATGAGAACATCACTGCCTTCTGCAACACTCTTAAGATAACAGCCCTGTGCCCAAACAGCGAAGCAATTCCCCTTGGCTTCAGGTTGCATGTGGTTGATGTGTTCCTCCAGGAGCTTGCCAGAATGCATGGTGGAGAGGTGAGAAAGTCTTGCCAGTTTTGTCTTTCAGTATGAAGCATTCGTAGCCTTTTACCAGGCACGTAGGCAGGCTACTGTAAGCCTTGTTTGTTCTTAGCTCAAGAGCTTAATAACCTTACCACACTGCTTCCTATGGGCAAGCTAGCGCTTTGATACGGTCTACTCAAGTGTAGCATAGCAACAATTAGTACCCTCAAGCAAGAGAGTGCCAGTTGCCCCATTTTTCCCTCATGGCAACTAGCACTGAGATGTTATGCGACATTGCACTGCCTTCAGGATGGGCCTAGGTTGTAATTGAACAGGTTGTAATGTTTCTTGGCCAAAATACAATAAATCAGCCATGCCATCGTTGTCTTCGTCATCATGCCATCACCTTGCCGTTGTCATTACACATGAGATTTGCTTGCCCTACATGGTCATACAGGCCATTTGGAAACATTTCACAGAACCCTCAGTAATGCTTCGCAGCCAGCTACCTGCAAAATGCTTCGCACAGCATCGATTCCAGCAATGCATGGAATCTGGTTAATTTTTGAGGAAGCCAACAAACGTGATAGTGGAAATTCAGTGATCTATGCTCATTGCAGTTGCTTACCACATTAAACTGAGTTAATCGCAGACCAGTTCTTTGCAACTACTTCCTAGGACCAGTGTCAACAACTAATAGTGGGTGCCATACCATGTCTTGATCGATTTGAGACAGAAGCTGTCTTGCAATGCCACAAACATGGTGAACAAAGTTGCTGCCATTAGAGTTGTTGCCCATACCCTAGCATTCATTGGCAGCATTATTTCTCAGCTTCTGACTGCTGCGTAGACCTCTCATCGGGCAAGGAGAATAGCGTGCGTGGCGAGCTTTTCCTCCTCTCTGGCTTTAGTGATCTGGCGCTGCGCTGCTTGAAAGTATTGCTGTCTTGTGCTGCAGAACAATTTAGGAATGTTTTAGATTGTACTTTGTGAAATTTAAGCCATGTCCGTTCATATAAGGTTGTCAGGGAAGCCTTTCAGTGCATCGGTGCAACTACACTAAGTGGAAATATGTCTTGGGGGCGCAAAAATGTAGCGTGTTTTATCAGCCACGGTGTGTGCACATCATCAGTCACATGAAACAGTCTAAGGCTTGCTGCGCATTATAGTATTTTGCCAGCTATCATGTCAAAGGTTCACGTTGCTTGCAAAACTAATTATCCTTCTGTCAGTAATGCTCATTTATCATTATCAGGGTGAACATCTTAAATGTTGAGTGGTGCAGCACCTTCTTCACGTCCTGGGACAACTTGTTTGCAACAATGTAGGCAAAGTGTAGAAATTAAAATACATTTCTTGATGTGTGCCTAAAGAAGCACATTTGCAAACAGTGCAAATAATCTTTAAGCTTTATGACTGCTCTGATGAAAACGGTCGTTTCATCCCATTTAGCCTCACCTTAGTGTACTGAAATGCTTTGACTTCAATGCATGAAGCTTCTCTCTGCGCAAAGTAATGTTATGATCCTTGTGAAATTTTAAAGTTTTTTTCCGCTTACAGTTGACACCAGAACAAGCCATACTGTTCCTGCAACCTTTCTTCGACATTCTGATGCACTCAAATGAGTAAGTCAAGCTCAAGCTGCTACTGCTTTGCAGCATATTTTTGGGGGGGGGGGGAGGAAGAGGGGAGGGGGGGTGACAGTACCTTAGACACAATTTTAGAGTGAAAGCTCTACTACGCCACGTCTCTCAAGGTCATTCATTGTGTTTCATGACCTCTTGTCCATAGAAAACCATGTAATTAGAGCCTCAATATAATGAGGTGTGTTCGTACGCGATTTCAATATAACAAAATTTCGCTTCCGCAGAAAAGGAATGCCGAGACAATAAATGGAAACTTCGCTGACGCAGATGGTCAAATGATTGAATTACAAGCAGCTGTTTGAAAATGCAGCTCTCAAATCGCGCGCAGTGCAACAAGAGCTACCGCAACCTCATCATGTTGAGTATAAAGTCCAAGTGCGATAAGGTGCGAGTGAAAGTATGCGATGGTGAGAAAGAAAGACGGCGGCTTCACGAACAAGTGCCTCCTCCCCGCACGAGCTCAGGGAAAGAGGAGGAGGGGAGCGAGCTCGTGATAAAGCAATCAAGTGCACGCAAAGGGCGGAGGAAGGGGAAGTGTGGATGGATGGAAACAACTTTATTTTGAATCCGGCAAATTTGAAGACCTGGGCTCAGGTCTCCTATGAGGGGACTTCGAGGCCTTGCCTCGTCGCCGCCTCTTGAGCGTGCTGGACAGCCCAAAGGAAGTGTGTAAGCTAGCACTCATCGCGATTCCTGGTGCGCATATCGGCCGTGGCTGCGGATGGCTGTAAGCGTGGCTGAGCTCATACGCAACTGCGCACCCTGCTTTAGAGGTAATCTGCCGCATGTGCAAAGAGAGGGCGGACTGAGACGGCGTGGCATCATGCGACCTGTCTTGCCGCACGTTTCGTATTAGAGGTTGTGTAATCTAGAATTTCGGTAACCTGCTAAAGTGAGAGGCAAAGGATTTGCTCCTTGCTGCGGGTGCTTTTCATGATAGCGTCGTCCCAGTGCAGGTGCGCTATCAGCCTCGGGGGCGGAGGGCACGTGAAAGAGTGGCTGGCTTCGCTTAATTCGTACTGCCTATGTGAACGTATCGTCGACGTGGCTTGAAACTGTATCATTCATCCCTGACTCCCAAATTTATCAAAATAAATTGTTTTCTCATTCAGATTTGCTATTTTCGATTGTTCGATGATTTGGAAAATTCTGCGGCCCCTTTCCATGTAAGAAAAATCGATCGGCGACTGTACTTATTTGCATAAAAGGTTGAATTTCAATACAACGAAATTTTGATATAACGAAGCAAACTGCTGATTTTAGGTACTTCGTTATATTGAGGTTTAACTGTACTGCCTAGCCGAAATAGCTTGAGATCACCCACTTACCTGCCAAAACGGAACTTGGAGAGAGTACGATGAAAGGGCAAAAAACATGCAGTATTTATTCACTTTGCGCGACAAAAGTCTGTTATTTTTGTTTGATCGGGCAGCGTAGCACCGAAGACAGTGACCTCAAACTCATGCTGAGAGCCAGCTCTTCCACCAGCCCCCTTTTCTCAGCAAACACCCGGTTGAGGCTGACATAACGCGCAGCTTCTGCCACTGTCGGGCCTCTGCCGCTGTCGGACTTGAATCGCCTGTGCTTTCGCTTTCTGTGTTGTCCTTATCACTGCCGTTAGGCGACACTTTCGCAATAACAGAGGCGACGATGGTGAAAAGTTGAACCTCGTAGCTGACAACTTTTTGCAGTCACAGCAGCACTTCCGAGCAACTTCTCCTTCGCATTCCAAATGTCATGCACCGTAGTCAACAGTTGATCCCGTCTCACATGCCAGCGCCAACTTCTTTGTGCCATGTTCGGTATCACGAGCAGTGTTCAAGTTTTCTTCTATGCAGAGCACCCAGGTTTTTTCCAAGCTTCGGCATGATGCAAGTCCTAGCTTGTACGATGCTGTAACACAGGCCACAACCTTTTCTGGCATAACACCGAAATGATTTTGATGTTTATGTGGCTTTACCCTTCCAAGCGCCCTCTGCATTTGTGCTTGGAAACTGTTATGATCTAAGGTTAGTTGTTCTGCTGGGCCGACCTACCACCATGATTGCCCAACAAAAAGTGGAAACACTACATGTTAGCCGATACGTACGCAATAAGCTAGTGCAATTTATGCGGATACAAAATGCATTATGTTAAGCGGCTGCTGAGTCATGGATTTGACTTTACTACTTTTGAAATGAAACCACTGTTTAAACGGGTATGGTTTAACAAAGTTTTACTATAATACATTATAGCCACATACACTACCTGCATAAAGGGAAAATTGTAGAAAGTGGGATAAAATGGGCAACAGCTCAGCCACAACACGATTGCTGAACAATGGACTAAGCACAGTTGCTCTTGTGGAACTGCTCGCTGGACTTTGTGCCCTGCTAGTCTCCATTCAGCTGCTTCTAGAGGAGTTTCTGGTGCCGCCACAAGGTGCCTAGACCTCCTTACATAATTTAACAAAGAAAGAAAAAGTAAAAGAATATCACGAACACGCTGCACATGTTGCTATGTGAGAGTGAAGGTGTTCAAACAGAGCAACAATGATTCGGTTCAAGTGTGGCTTAGAAGTCTCTGTATGCCTGTGACTGGCTTGTGGTTTTGGTACTATATAGCCATGATGGGGTGCAAGGTATACTGATTGCAATACTGACACTCGCCGCTCACTGAGTGCCACGTAGCGCCACTGTACAAAAACATCTTTACATAGCACTGCCATTGCATTGCAGCTCCTTTCATAAATGTTATCTGCCGCTCTTCGCTCAGCAGTATGATCCCATAGCTGCTAAAAAAACCTTGTTCAGCATTTTTGATTTTATTGAGTGGTCAAGTAACCCTTTTTTTCTTCTTTCTGTCATGTCTGCAGTCGAACCCTCCTGGATGCAGTGCGGAAGAACATCTTTTTCCTGCTGTTGGACTTGGATCGGGAAGCTGCCGAGCTGGGTGTGGATCCCAGCACTGTGAAACTCAAAGGCAGCAATGGGACTACCGGGGATGGTGACTCTGCAGGAGATGATGAGGCGGAGGAGGAGGACATGTATGACGAGCACGGAAGGGTGCTTGAGAAAGGAGAGTCCTGCCAAGACCTTCCTGCCATTCCCGTGAGTCGGAAAATAGCAACATCCTGTTTTCTCCCATAATTCTTGCTTTTGTTGGAGTCATGGTTTCCTGGTTTTCCAGAAGCCTTGCAGGCTGTACAGCCGCTGCAGTTAGGTTTTCGTTGGCTTGATACAAAAGTTAGAAAACTGTAACTTCCGTGGCCAACACTTGGAAAAGCAGCACTGATTAGGCTTAGCAGTCAGTGTGGTGATGTCGTGACTACTGCGTTTACTAAATTCTAACGCACCCTCGATTGTAACGCGCGCCCGTTTTCCGTCCCCCCCCCCCCCCCCAAAGAAAGCGTACAATACTGCACACCTCACGCTTCCATATAGAAATACTATTTTCTGTCATTTGGAAAAAACAGATTTATTTCCAATACACTAAATTTGCGATGAATAAAAACATATATGGGAGCGGCGTACCTTGCCGCGAAGAGTTTCGCTACACTGGTACGAGTCGCGTGGGGCAGTAAATATCACTCGTCGCTATCAGACAACTCCTTATCGCTATCAACAGACCAAAGCATTTCATCCTCGGTGCCGTCCATGGCATTCAAAATACTGCACTTTTTAAAGGCCTTGTTGACCATGACAGACGGGATCATGCACCATGCACCTTTCACCCATCCTGCAAAGTCCTGCAGCAAAGCATGCTTCGTTTCATTGGCAGGCGTTATTTCATGGCAGCCACTGACAAGCCATTCGGTGTAGAGTGCTCGAATTCTATCTTTCACTGGCTTGTTCAAACGTGGAGCGGCTGGAGCTGTGATGTCATGCCGCCGGGTATCACAACATGGTCGGCGTCGCATGCAGCCAGCTTGTCCTTGATGCGCTAGTCAAGGTGGCACCTGAATGCGTCGAGCACAAGCATCCCCCACAGACCCAAACTGGCGCTGGGTCTCTTCCACCCAACGTTATCAATCCAGTCAGCAACCAAATCCGTGGTCATCCAAACTGTTTCATTTGTGCGCACAATCACGCCACTCAGAAACACAATTCTTTTCGGGAGCATCTTCCATCTGGAGATAAGATACGGGGGCAGCTTGTGCCCATCTGCAGTGCAACAAAGCATTGTGGTGTCTCTAGCTTTTTTGTGGCCGCAAGAAAAAATGTGCCTTGCTTCGCCTCCTTCTTTTCAACGGTTGTGGTGGCAGGTATGTCAAAGTAGAGCAGCGTCTGATTAGCATTTCCAATCTGTCCGAAGTGGTAGCCTTTTCTATGGCACAACTTCAATACGTACCGCTGAAAACTGTGCAATTTTTCATATTCTTCAGGCAATTTTTGGCATATCCCTGTCCGCCTTCAAAGAGAAAAGCCTTTTCTTTTCATAAAACTTGATAGCCAGCAGCTGCTTGCTTTGAAGTCACTCCGCATTATCCCTTTCTGTAGGGCTAACTGCATCGCCCGTACTTTGAGCACATTGGTCGTCACTGGTCGCTGTGCCATTCACTGCTCTTGCACGTATTCCGCGAGCAGCTCTTCTATTTCGGCAAAGCAGCCTTGCTTCGGTCCACTGAAACCCTTCGTTTTGCTTTGCTGATGAAAATATTCTCCTTCTGTTTGGGCCAGTCCTGCACGCAAGTTTCGGGAACTCCGAATGCCCGTGATGCGACCCGATTTCCGTCTGTCTCCGTGCACATGATAACTTTCCTTTTAAATGTGGCATCATGGTGGACTCGGCGTGTCTTTGCAGTCGGCGCTTCCATGATGATTGAATAAATGCAGAAAACGGGAAGACAGGCGGTAGACTAGATTAGACCAACGCCTGGTTACACGTACAACATGGAGGTATGCACATGGATGAAGCTACGGTAGCTAGGCTAGAAGTGCATACAAGACGGTCATTTTTCAAATGCAGATGGCGATATGGTAATGTGGATTTAAGTTCATACTCGATTCTAACACGCATGCAATTTTTGGACCCGTTTTATTGGAAAAAACGTGTGCATTATATTCAAGTAAATACGGTAAATAAGCAGAGGACTGGGTCCAGCAACTCCTCCTGGCTGATGCAGAGGATTTGCTTGCAGTTTTATTTTTGCACATCTCCAAGCCATTATTTCTCACTGCCTTGCACTTCATGTTAACTAATAAAACTATATCAACAACATTACAGCAGTATCAACCATCGACCAGGCTTAATTGTCCCTTTCAAGCCGTCTCAGATATAGGAAGCCTAACTGAGAAGTTCAGTAGCTCAGCAAGGTGAAGCTTTTTGTCTTGATTTTTTGTTTTTATGTAATAAAGCTTCGCTATAACTCTGCTTTATTTTTATTTTTCTGCAGTTTGATTACAGCGTTATTGCAGACAGGCTTTTCGACATGCTCAAAGCCACCACATTGAAGCCATTCAACCGTGCCCTGATCACCAGAATGGTGAAAAAGTGAGTACATTCTTGATTTATGATTTCGTAATATTCATTGCAGTATTCTTTTTGCTCACATACTGTGCTGTAAGCTCACGGCAACAAAATATATTGTAACAATTTCTTTAGGTGAGACTTTCTTTGCCTGAAGAAAGATTGCCGCTTTTTCCATCTCCTCCTCTTACTTCTACTGTTGATTTTGACCTTGTGCCACACATCCTTCTTAAAGCTATGGGCCAGCTAGCCAAAAATGGTACTCTGCTAATCTTTTTTTTTTTTTTGCCTACTTTCCTGGGGTGTTTGGCGTGGCTGCTGGGTGCTCGGTTTCTTGCTTGATAGACTCGGAGGCTGGTCATTTCACCTCTATAGCCACCACTTTACCAGCTAGTTATGGCTTTGCTCGTGACAGAGAAGGTTCTGAGCCTGAAAAAGAAGCCTGTGCAGGTTCACTGTTGTCCATTCTCAACCATATTTGCTGGAACCTAATTCTACAGTTTCACTGGGATAAATCTTACTGTGGTTCAGAGACCACGTTTTCTTTGTGGCATATGTAGCTTCAGTTGGTGGTGGCACTCTGGCAGAGGGTAATTCCAAAACCTGTTTGTACAGTGAAACCTCAATCATTCAGCTTTCACGGGACTTAAAAAAAAAAGTTTTGTATAAGCAAATGTCGAATTATAGAGGGTGCCGAAATAACAATAAACATATGCTACTGCATCAACATGTTCATTTACTGAATGAATAGGCAAATCCTGTTTCTGTCATTCACAAAAGGAGCGTAGAAGCTGCAGTGCTCGTCATCTTGTGGCTGATTAGCGCTCGCAGCGGCGAAGGCCACAATGAGACCGTAGCCCAAGACGTGCTTCTTCATTTGAAAGGTGCCTTTCACTACCATGCACACATTCTGATTGTTTTTTCAACTGTAAACTGGTCGGCAACACCATTGCAACATAGCCAGCAGGTTTGATACCAGCATGTAGGCTGCAATAATATTACTCTTCATCCTTCATCCTGAAGAGATGAAGAGAAAACTATGTTTGTTATTTATGGAACTAACTTGATCAACTTCGGTGTGTGAATGTAATTTATTATGCTGATATCAGATCTGAGATCAGTACTGTGCCGTTTTCTCTAATTCTGCTGTATATTTTGTTCAATTTTATGGACACTCCAGTCGCATCTCCGCTATTGACGTTGCCATGATGTATGGTAACACCAGGGCCATGCTCTGTATGCTGTAGATGCGAATGAAAGCAAATGAGGGTGAGCCGAGGTTGGTGGCTTGTTATTTCTCATGCAAGGGAGGCAGGTGGCGAGGGAGCGTACCATCTTCCACTGCGTGCAAGTGGTCGAAGGAAGAGGGGGGGTTCACCTTGGGGGTGGCTGCATATGGCGTGACCGTGCCCAGCCACGCAGGCTTTATCTCGAAAGCAATCTGCGACGAGTAGAGAGTCAAGGTGCGCCGAGGGCTCATAGCTTCGTGTGCGCTGTGTTCTCACCGCTTAGTTTGCATTGAAACGAGAGACGGCATGAACATAAATTAGCTCGCTGCTGCTGCTGCTCTTCCTCACGCCAGAATTTTGGCAGCGAGTGCCCGCGCATGTCGAGTGAGAGGTGTTTATGTATGCCTGTCCATGTCTGACACCATGCTTCTTAATTTAGTTAGTAAGCGAATGTTTACAAGTTCATGCATCCAATAAAACTGCTTACTGCCGTACTTCTTATAGCTGTATGATAATTTACTATCGCAATGGATGCTTCGCCTTTCAAGCAAAACTGCAACTTTTTGTGTGTGTGTTCTCTACTAGCCCATAACAAATATCGCTGTTTTCAGTTGCCTGCTGCACTGCCTGCAAGTGTAGCCTAGAAAGAACATTAAATTTTGGATGTTTGCTGCCAGCGGAATTCTTTAATGAATTTTGCACAGTTTAAGCTGATCATAAGTATCGGGAAATACACTTTGCAATTGTATGTGAGAATCTATAGCAACAATAGCATTGTTGTAGCATGCTGAAGTAGGGCACTTCAGCTCCCAATTCCTGATTTCACAGGATTATGGAAGTTTTTCATTACGTAGCAGAAGATTATGCCTAATGCATAAGAGATAGCCTTTTAGCTATAACGTGTGTTGATATCTCTGAGTCTTTTATTAGTGTTTGTTTCTTTCATTGTTACTTTGTGTTCACTTCTTTCTCTATGCTGTACTTGCTTGATTCTCTGTTGTGTCACATCTGTACATCCCTCCTAACATGCACTGTTCTACATTAGGTTCCGTGCTGTTCTCGAGGAAGGTTTGGTTAGGCCTAAAGTGGTGGAACCTGGTGTTGAGGAGCCCATCACAGAGGATGAAATCGAGGCTGCTGCCAACAAGCTGGAGGAAGAGCTTGAGGAAGAGCTAGAGGAGGACCGTGATGAAGTGCTTAAGCTCAAAGAGAAGAAGCAGAAGGTAAAACCTAAATTTGGCTTTGACACCACCAGTGGTGCATATGAGTACATTGTCAGTGGCGATGGTGACTCCGAAGAGGATGAGGGGTTAGAAAATGGAACAGCTCGAAATAAAAAGCAATCGAAGGCAAAGCAACTGAAAAAAAAAGTGCAAGCCCTGTCTGATGAGGAGGCAACGGATACATTAAGTGATCTTGAAGATTCTGAAGATGAAGTTTTTGATGTAAAAGCTGCAAGCAAAAAACAAAAGCGTTGTGCAGTGCTGTCTCAAAAAGCTGAAGAAGTCCCAAAGGCTGAAGGTGCTTTTGATGGAGCTGAAGATGGTGTGCCTCCAAAGAAGAAACAACGAAGACGGAAGCCTAAAAAGCCCAAAGACAGTTCAGTCGACGATGCAGCTGGGATAATGCAGAAAACAAGGAAATTGAATGGCTTCGATAAGGATACAAGTGTGACAGAAAGAGAATTTCAGAAAGGCTCAAACTCTGTTGAAAAAGTTCCCATTGTAGAAGAAAAGAAAGGTCTCTTCACTGCCAAGAAGGCCGACCGGCCGATACTGGGAAAAACACCACAAAAAAAGTTGCTAAGTGCAAAGAAAAAGGCGGGCGGCATGGGTGTCATAGTGCAGCAGCAGGTTTCAAAGCCTATTTTGAACAGAGAATCATCAACTGAAGGTCCTGCTCTTGTTTCTCTGGAAGGAAAGCAACAGAGGACGGTCAAGAAGCTGCTTCGGCAGCGGCAAGCAAGAAAGGGGAAGAAGGAGCGTGGACTTGCTGCGCCTACTAGAGGTTGGCAAGTGACACCACTCCCTTCAAGTGCCAACAAAGCTAAGCAGTCAGACGTGCCAGTTACACCTGTGAGTGTGGCAACCTGCGCTGACAAGACAACAGAGTCAACAAAGTTGCCTCATTCATCACTGCTACAACAAAACAGCTCAGCATCTGCACCAAGTGAACGTGTCATCACAAAAACTGAAAAATCACCTGACACATCATTCAAAAGTCACGAAATTGTGGTCGCAGGTGAGGTCAAAGCAGGCAGTTCAATATCGACTCCTACAACACTACAAGCCCGTGGAGGAACGATCAGGCAAACAATCTCACCATTACAGGGTAACAAGGGAGCATCAACGGGACCTCACTCAGCTGGAAAAAAGAGTACTGGAGTAACAAAGGCACCTCATTCGCCACTGAAGAACCACCTTAGAGCAGTGAAGTCGCCTCATACACCTGTACAGAATAATAGTGGTTCAGTAGCGCTGCTGAAAGGTCTGCAGGCATCTAGCAAAGGAATGTTCACGTCAACCCTGTCAGCATCGCTAGATGGCATAGAAGAAGCGAAGGCATCAAGTGACAACACACCAGTCGCAATGTTGCCCTGCACCCCTAAAGCAAGCAATCCAGTGATACCTGCCCTTCGCAAGTGCTTTACTGCAAGAAAACCTGAGACATTCAAGGTATTTTGATGGTTCTATTTCTTTATTCCTTTATTTTTTTCTCTTGTATGTCCTTTGCTTGGAGTAGCAAGACGCTTGTTATAGATATGTAGCAGATCATAGTTCGTTTTGTCTTAAATTAAGTGGCAAAAGTATGTGTTATCATAGCCCTTGGTCCAGTGCACCATGTCGAATCTAACTGCTATAAACTTCAAAATTTGTGGTAAGTTTTCTAGGGTACTGAGCATGCAGCAATGCCAAACAATGAGATTGTATGTCTGCTGTTGTTAGACACTGATCTCTAAACACTGCTTTCAGCTTACAAAATTTTCTTCAACACCACCTGTAAAGCTGTCTTCAATTCCTCAGGAAGAAAAGAAAGTGATCTTCGCATTATCAAAAAACAAAGCACAAGGTGAGTGTCTCTTGAGATAGTATTTTATTAATTTACCATGCAGTTACAGTCATTGTGGGAAACATACCTGATTATCCTTTTTCATTCGCTCAAGTTACAATAATATGGTTCTAATTCAGCTACACCAAGGACTCTCTCTTTTGAAATGTTCACTGTGCTAGCTTTTCTTCATTTTTTATTTTTTTTCTTCTTGTGAGCATATTTTTTCTGAAATTGAGGTTTTGACGAAAACTTGTCTGATCGAAGTTGTTCATAATAAAGTAAAGTGGGGCACCAACCATAGAATTAAAACATCAAAAGAAAACAAACAAGAGGTGTGTTTTCTTTTAATTTTGAATACTATGGTCGGTGTCTGCTTTTCTTTACCATATTTTTCCTGCCATAACCTGCCCTGCTTGTAGTAAGTGCCCCCCTATCATACTACAACTCTCGCAAAAGGAAATGAGACATCCATGCAAATAACCACAAAAGGCAGTGTTCAAAGCTTCATCGATACAAAGCAAAATTGTGTAAGCAGTATTGTTCTGCCTTTCCATTTGTTGGTGCTATCACTGCTGCTCAATAATAAAGGTGTAGTGCAGCTTTGCCAGCATTGGCTATGGCTTAAAAGTGTCATGACAATGCAACGAAGGTTCGATAAAGCCGCTTCGCAAGGTGAAGTTGATGTATTTACACTACACGTCATTTACACAGCTGTTGTAGACTCTGCCACAAGCATAGAATGAAAAATGTGCCGGAGGCTTGACGAAGCAATGTTCAAACAAGCGGCACAGGATGCTGCAGTTTTGATCAACTGAACCTTGTTTCGACTGAAACCAATCAGTATGGTGTAGTAATCTATCAAATATCGCCAATAAACTGCGAAATGTGCGAATGAAATGTGAAATAAACTGTGAAAAATTACTGTGACGATTCTTATCCTGCAACATGAATAATGATACATATGTGCCACTAAAGATTCACTCTCTTTGAGTGAAAGTAATTTCTGTAATGTTGATTTGTATCTAGTGCACAAGAGTCCTTGGAGGAGTGCAAGGATGATGCTGGGGCTCTAGACGAGAATAGGCAGCGCTTGAGAGTTTCCTGACAGGGTGGAGCTTTGGAATCGGAACGGCAACAAAAACATCAGCCTATGTCGTCAGCAGCTGGTTTTCTGGTTATGTGGCTGTGTGTATGATGTCGCAACCTGTATCTTTAGCTCATGTTTAAATATCTCAAATTTTGGTGCTGGTCATACTGTGGAACCTCAATAAATGGAAATCGCTTAAACGGAACTGCCTCTTGAACAGAACCCCCTCCTCATGGTTGGCTGGTTTTGTATTCATGGAATTGTATTCAGCTTTGTCTCTCAGTAAATGGAACTGCTGAACGAAACAAGTTTTTCTGGTTCCTTGAGGTTCAGAGAGCCCACTGTACATGTAAAATGAGGTAAATATTTTTTAGAAGAGCGCCAAAAAGAAATAGCTGACATAGATTGATGGGTAACACTTCTGGAATTGTGAATGGACTGTTCTTAGCCTGAGCAAGAACTTGGTAAGAATAATGGAAAAACAAAAATGTGGAGCATGATGCTCCTTTGCAATTAATGCACCAGCTTAATTCTTAGGATGCCAGATGTTTCGGGGGCATCTGCTCACTTTTAATTGTTTAGTGACAAAAGACAACTGTATGTGATATTCGAGAGCAAGCAGATGTTTAACCTGACAAATTATGGAAAGTTTTCATTTATAGAATTGGCCTAGACATGTGAAAAGACTGATGTCAGTGCTGTCGGCTTGGTGTCACTGGTGCTGAAGCATCGGTGCAACATTAGAAAATGTAAACTTCATCTTCTCTGATAACCAACCTTTTTCTACTGAAGAGATATGAATAGAGTTTTGA
The DNA here is from genome assembly GCF_038994185.2 of Dermacentor albipictus. Taxonomy (NCBI): domain Eukaryota; kingdom Metazoa; phylum Arthropoda; class Arachnida; order Ixodida; family Ixodidae; genus Dermacentor; species Dermacentor albipictus. The sequence goes on along the minus strand of NC_091824.1, from coordinate 119,041,720 downwards.
TTCTGTAATCTACCACTTTAGGTTAGCGTACTGTTTCTCTCTTTAATGTCTCTTTAGTACACTGCTGAGTTCTCACCCTTTTGCACAGATTCCCTTAAAGGGACCTGTGGTACAACTATTCTCAGTTTCTCATTGTAACCGAGAGTGCAAAGGACAATAGGTTACACATAAAGAACCGTGGCAAGCCAAGGCACATTTGTACCACTTGTGCCTGCATGCTGTGCAGCGAGCACAGACAAGAGGAATTTCGCTTTGAAATTTCCATTTCTAAGCCCCTCATACCAACAGTGACAGCCATTTTGTCATAAATTGTATGACGTCAGAATTTGTAGGGCCGCTGCAGTGTAGTGTGCTTCCGAACAGTCTGAAACCTCATTGAACGACTTGCTTTGCATGCTGTGGCACCCAGTGACACTGCAAAGACGTGCCTGCAACGTGCGAGCGCGATAAAAACGGCACACATCAAAGAATACCTGAAAACCATCTCGGGCTAACAGTCAAAATGTACATGCAAATACAAAACCATCCATGGCAACCCTGATATGCTTCCGGCACCGGCAGATAAAAAAGCATGACCTTTGAGAAGTCAGTTTCCGATACTTGGAGGTTACTTTGTTTGTTACTTTGCAGGTGGTGCAATTTAATTTCATCATCCATTAGTGTTACCAGACTGCTGTACATTATAACTGTGGTATAAAAAAATATTCAAATACAAATTTTAACGACGTTGAATGCGCTCAGTTTTCACCAGCTTGGTGTGACAAGCCTATGGTTGAACATGCAATGTGTAATTCAACTTCAAAAATTTGGTGTCATGGGCTCTGTGATGCATTATTTCAATATATAAAAATTCATACCCACACTTAAAGGCCAACTGCAACGAGATTTCACTTGGGCTCAATTGACTATAAATGTCGAGTGTATACTCTCAAAGTAACCTTGGCAAAGGCTCGCTCATTTGTTAGTTGACGGGCTTATCTCTTGGCGTGCGTCGTGTGCATTCTCCCTGTTGCACTCGTGATTTGAGCTGTTGCAAGAATACCGATGCGTTGCATGGCCGTCGGGTGCTCGAATACGTACTCGAACATGAGCAATGGCTGCGCACTAAGCAACGCTGAGTAGAGGAAGGCCGAACACATCTTTCCTGTCCCAGCTTTCAGAGTGAGAGCCTGCACCACTGCGGAGCAGGCAAGTGCAATGTGGACCAACCAATGTGCACAAAGCATGTAAACTGCAGTTGGCAAAGCTGTACAAGCTACATTTCAACAGCCCAGTTGCTTATCCATCAAGATCTGCTTGGCAAACGCTTTCTCACGTTGACTATAAGTACTATATATATGCCACGATGGCACACGAAAACCAGAGGTAATGTTCAAAGGTAAGCTGTATTCAAGGGTGATATTATCGAGCGATCATTTCCGGTAGTGTATCATCTTCAAGATATTTTGTGCGTCTCTACATTAGATGCATCAAAGTAGACGAACGAAATCTTTTCTGACACTGCATCAGAAAAGAGTAGGAACCACATGCTGCACTTGTCACGAAGGAGAATGTGACGTGGCGGCCATGGTGTTAATGCGGCGGCAAGCCGGGCAGGAATGCAATGCTGCCAGACCGAAATGGGCAAAGCTTTATCATGTCAGCAGTCCAGCCTGTCTGGCCGTGAGTTTATGCGCACTTAGCACCGAGCCCCTCTAGCCGGGCCGTGCCAAGCCGCAGCTACTTATCATCCTTTACTGCAGATGGCAGTAGTTATCTAATCATTCGACGAGTCCAGCTCTTCCAGCGTGCCAGACAGCGACTGGTGAAGTTGGATACGCCGTGCCTGAGAGGCTAAGATCTCTGAAATTTTACCCGGCACTTTAAGTGTGACCCACAGCAATGTGGCAGTCAGTTGTTGCTGCAGCGTTAGCGGACAAGTGTGCGGCAAGCGAGTGTTTCGTTGCTTGTCGAAAGCGCAAACACAACATGCTCGTTTTAGGCAGCCCGAACAGCATGTTGCTGGTCAACCAAGCTAGCCCGCAATGCACACTGTTCCAGCTGCTCTGGCCTGCAATGGGACTAGTTATATTACCGCGCCAGCCACACTAGACTGAAGAGCATCTAATTTTTGCAGATTTAGCATAACTGTGCCATGCATGGATTGTGTCCACATTAAGCCATACTACACCGCACCTTTAGCTTGGCCACCCCAATGCGCTCTTCTTTGGGCGGAGGTAAAATGCATCAAGGCCGTGCTGTTGAATGTAGACAACCAGATAGAGAAAACCAGCTGGATTTGAAGAATATTTTTCATTAAAAGAATGTTGTGGTCATGCAGACGTGTGGGACCTGTTTCGCTGATACACCGGAATGGAGTAATACAAGAAAAGCCGTAGCCTCCGCTCGAGAAGGCGTTGGGAAAGCAGACAGCGTGGGCACTGGTCCACGGCATTCTCCACTGTACGTCACTTCCAGGGGGCAGTAATGGCTTTTTTTTGTTCCAGTTTCAGTATGAAAAACGATTATTTTTACGAGCTCTTTGTGACGCATTGACCTTTATTTCAAGCGTAAGATTTTGTACAGAGACGAACACATGTCTAAATTACCTGAAACTGAGCTTTCTACGCAGTTGAAAATTTTGTTGCAGTTGGCCTTTAAGTGATAAAATGCAGCACATCGCTGAAGCTATGTATCCATAATTAAGTTTCCTCTGTGCTAAACATGGAACTTTCTAATTCTTTCTTTGCACTGACACTGCATTCTTGTTATTTTGCACAGATCCAAGGGAGTATTTTGAGACATTGAAGAACAGCCCTGAGATACCATTTGATGCGTCTAAGAAGCCAGCACAGGGAGTACTCAAGGCCCGGCTCTCACTCCCATCTAGCACTCCTGTCACGTTGTCTGCAAAGAGGCGTGTCAGGATGTCTGATGTGTTTCAGTCTAATGCTAATCAATTGTTCCCAAAAAAACGTCCCAGTGCATCAGATTTCTTCTAGCGTGCCAGAAGGAACTCAGTCAGTTTGTGTCATACATCATGTTCCACTTGGCATCAAATAAATGTTCAGCTGTATATTGACAAACAACTTGGCCCCTTTCTCGCTCTTGGGGTGCAAGGGGATGCTGTCTATTTTTCACTTAGCTGCTTGTAGTAGTGATTGCTGGGCGAGCTTTGAGTAGCTGATGAAGCAGTGATGTGCATAGCACCATTACTGTGTGGACTAATTCTTCTCTACTTGCTCGATGCTGAGTGACAGGAAATGTCTTAATCTTAGGTGCACTACAAAGTAGTGTGTGTCAGTTTTGTACGATCATAAAAGGGGTATCTGCCAAGACCAAGTGAGCAAATTAAATTGTTCACAGCAGTCATTTAAATGCACCCTGTAAAAGAATGATATGTCATACAGGAATAGAATAGATAGAAACCCTTGCTAACCCTTGCAGGTGCTGCATATGTAAGTGCAACTGTATACACAGAAGTAACACTTTGAAAATTCGTATCACTAATGAAAGTAATCTTGTCTCGGGCATGTTGCATAGATCTCAAGACTTTTCTGATAGCAGCTTTCCTGCCAGACTGAATATGTCTGAATTAGTGTTTGAGAAAAAGGTTCAGATGTGTACCTTTTTAAGAAGTTCAAGTACGTTTTTTTTTAAATGATTTTTTTGACAGCAATGATTTATATCCAGCAACTTTCTGAAATGCCTTGGCGTTTTCCAAATACACTAGGTTCAAGATAGTTAATTTTGTTCCTGTACTGTAAGAGTCCAGTCGGCCGCTGGAGTGTTTTGCAAATGAAGAAGAAGGTGCGCCGAGCACGAGCAGTGGCCGAGGGTGCTGCTTGCGTAGTTGCTGCCATGATGACGAACGAGGCTGACGTCCTGGTCTAATCCCCGTCGGTTGTTTGCTACGTGGAGTCCACACTTGTTTAAGCAACAAAGCTCTTAAGAAACATTCTGGAACCAGTATATTCTGCTGCTGTGTATATTTAGTAATGTTTATTGGTGCAGGACATACATAAATTCGGCAGAGGCACTTAAGACTGCTTACGTGTTAAGACTGCTAACCCCTCCCCCTGCGCAGGGGGAGGGGTTAAGGGGGATAAAAAGAGAAACGGAGTGGAAGGGGGAGATGAAAGAAAGGGAGACAAGTACGAACAAAGCGCGTAAACTACAGAGCGGTAGGGGGCGGCATTCTTAGAGTCTGTCGTGAAGCCCCGTAGACCGCAAGAACCTTAATGGCGCGAGTAAGGCCTTCAACGCGGATGTTCTTTCGGAGCATTGGCCTAAAGCTTTTAGTTCTGAAAGTGGACGATTGTCCAACTGGTCCAGTACTCTGTACATCACTTGTCTCTGAGCACTGTATCGCGGATAGACAGGGAAAAATAAAGTGTTTGCAAAAGGCAAGCAGTTCTTGCCTGCAGTAGATACTCTTTATATACATATATATAGCACTTGAAACAGTGCCACCAAGTGATACCAATGCACAAATAGGCATAGGGAGATGTTTTCTATTCCTCTGCATTTAGAGATATTTAGGGAGATTGATCATAGTGGAAGTGTATGGGGCTGCCTTGCTAGCTTTCATGGGGAGGGGAAAGGAGTCATTGTAGTGGTGGTATGTCAGTGCACACCAGATGTATGTGGAGCCCACTGTGCACCTACAGAGCATCTACTATCAGGGAAAACCTGGAATGTTGAGGGGATTTGTCAGTACAGAAAACTTGGAGGGTAAACAAGAAATTTTCATTCTGGTTTTCATCCTGGTTGCTTTTTGAATCGGGGGAAACTGGGATCACACTGTTTATTGTGAAGCTAGAGGTATGCCAGGAGGAAGCAAAGTTTTCAACTGAACCTACGCAATCTGCAAATAATGGTATTGTTTACTGGTTTTGTGATTGTTAGCTCGGCTGGATGCTTGCAATATTGTTAAACACGAGTCAAATCTGATAGTGCATTCGAGCTGACTTATACCTTACTCGTGGGACTTGTTGGAAAATATGGGCAGGAATGGTAGCTTGGCAAGCTATAAACTACAAATTTTTCCTTGCACCTGAACTTCCAAGGTGTACTGCCGGTTCATAAAAGTAATTAAGGAAGACCAGGAAAAATCTGGAAATTTAGAGATAACATAGTATGCACCCTGACCAACCTTCGTACTAAGAAGCCAGTGCTGCATGTAACCTTTGTCTCCATTCTTTTATTGCAGTAGCAATTGTATGGACACTCCAGGCAATCAATGTTTGCCGTCGGCGAAAAGTTCGGTACAAAAGCTTAATTGCAATAACATGATGTGCCCTTTACTGTGGGTGCGAGGGCAAGTGAGCGAGGGTGAGCTGAGAACACAATGTAATAGTTACCAAGAAGGATGGTGGCTTAATGCACGCCATCCTCCTGCGTGTCCAGTGTTGGAGATCACGTGATCAAATGGGCAGGGGGCAGCAGGTGAGCACGCATCTCCTACATCGGCCATGATTGCGCACAGTTGTCCATGTGGCTGAGTGCATATGCGGGCCATGCGCCGTATTTGGGAGGTCATCTATAGTGTGTGCAAAGGCCGGGCGTGCCAAAATGGCTGGTCACTTCACATGCACGGTCTTTCCAAGTAATTAATGTTGGAGGTCACAGAATCCCAAGTGTCGTACACACGATAAAGCAAGAGGCAGGCTGAAGCATCTGGTCCCTGAGGCTGGCACTCTTCATTTTGCCAGAATTCTTACAGCGAATGTTCGGGCTCATCAAGTGAGATTTATTCATGTTTGCCTGTTCACACAGGATGCCATCCTTGTTAATTTAATTACAAAGTGAATTTGTGCTGCAGTTTATGTGACCGATAAAACTAGGAACGTTATTTCGTGGAGTTGTCTAATACGTTGCATCACTATCAATGCTTTTCTTTTTTTTTTCTTTTTAGCCGAACTAGGATGACCTCGGAAATTTTTTTTGACGGAGAAGCTGACACATGGGCATTGCAAACAGTGCAGTGGTCAATGTGATCTGTCCCGATCTGTAATGTGGGAGGTGAATAAATTTTCAATGACCTTCACAATGACAGGCAGGCAATTTATTCTGTTGAGAAGCTTCTGCTGCAAGCTTTTATTTGAAATTTCTTTGGGTGTCATCGGGTCCATAGCTGTAACACAGCAGAGGTGGTAATGAATGTCCTCTCTATACACTGGTCCTTCTTCTTTTCCGTTTTTCACTCCCGTGCTGCAGATTTTGCTTGTAAAAGATGCTTGGCGTCTTCTCAATGCTATTGTAGGTGCATTCTTAGGCTTCAATAGAAAATACAAACACCTTTGTTCGTGGATGTGTTGCAAAGAAATTTGACTGCTATGAATGTTGATAATAATACTTTTATTAAAGAATGAAGACATCCTTCTTTTTATCATACTTAGCACATATATCATCATTGTTGCCACACACACACATTCAAATGTTCGTACTCCCTGTAACATGTCACCTCAGGTGTTGAGGTCCTTTCCGAACACCGAGCCAATGGATGGGAACGTGAATGTGAGGCGTCCAAGAAAAAAAAAAAAAAACTAGTGCGAAGGCAGAGCAATGCCTGCATTCCTACAAAGGCTACAACCAACCATTCGGTCAACAACATCCGCCCGCCCACCCATTTAGCTAGTGCACTCCCCTTTGACTTCACTTGCTAACATCACAGCAATGTTTTCAAGCATGTTTCAACAAGTGCATGCAAGCTTTACAAGGAACACTAAAGCCAAGTCGCCAGCTGCTTTCCAAAAGGCAAAGTCAGTAAGGTTGAAGAGTAAAGTACAGGTTCTTAGGTTGCTATGATTAAGTACTTGCATTGCATGTGCTAACATAGTCATTTCTTTGCAATCTGTTATTATGCATCTTATTTGTCGAAGAGAGAAATGTTGACATTGCAGGAAAAATAGTCTGTATTTGCCTCGAGATATAGCCGATTCATGTTAACTTTTGTGCTTTTGTTATGTTTTTGTGGTTTGGGAATATATGAAATTGAACATAAAATGAGCCAAGACAAAACTGTGATACTGTTGCACAAACTATTATGCATACACATAGCCTGTTTTAACAGTGAAATGCAGAGTAAATTGGATTCGTGCTGATAAGAGTAATGGAAGTTCTGCTAAAGCTAGTAATCAGCTTTTCTTAATTAATTTGCCTTTAGCTGTTTACACGGTCTGTGAAAATTATGTTTAAATATTGAGTCACAGTTTGAATAATTGCTTCATAAACTTGTTAATTTCTTGTATGTTTAATTTGCTTTTAGCGACAGGACCCAAATTATATACATGTATACTAATCTGCATGTTATGTAACCAGAAGCTGCATTTGAATTGAGTGGCTTTAACATGTACAGGAAACATGCAGCATATAAGTTGGGGTCATCTGTCTTTGGAGGCCACAGTTAAACGCATGCTGGGGGCTGTGGACATAATTTTTTTTTTAGGCTTGATGCATACAAGGGTGTTAGAAGGTTGTCCTATATGCATTTAAATAAGCCCTGAAACACTTTTTTAACAATCATAGAATGACCTCAGTATTAAAGTATGTCGCATCATGAACCTCATGCCACGAAAATTTTTCGAATCCTTCGAGTATTAGTGGAATTATTGCACCAATACATGGCTTTCTCTCTTTCTTTTCGTCTCTGCTTACGCAATGGAAGCTCTACAGGGGAGAAGCCAAGAGGGTTCTCCCACTCCCCTGCTCCTTAATGGAGCAGGGGCCAGGAGGAAATCGTTCAGGCACCCTACAGCGAAATATAGTGGAAGGGCTCGTCTCCGCACCCCTAGGCTGCGGCGGTAGACTAAGCTACGCAGCAGGTGCGGCTGGCACTGCAAAGATGGAAAAATTTTTCTGTGTTTTTCATATTGCAGACATATGCTTCATTTATTTAACTCAAAATTAGCAATTATATGTTTCTGAGAATGTTCTTGCAATCCGACCAGAAAATCAACCAATAGCATTGGTCTATCAGCTGCTTTCAATGACAGCACATAACAATGTGGAAGTGAGAGCAAGTGACTTGGTGTTTTTGGCACGAGACTGTAAATTTTCTGCTGTATGCAGTGAAATAATATTTGGCTCATATGTTCGTAGCAGCCTTTATGATAGATCAGCAATGTTTTCTTACTATGTTCAAAAAGTGTTTCAGGGCCCCTTTAAGGATTTAAAGCGTAGATTAGGGACAATGTTGACAATTAATTATGTGTCCTAATTATTTAGAATTTAGATCATAATATGAAAGCCTTACTCGAATGTCCCTGAAGCCAGAACAGTTAGTGCAGAAAATGATTTCTGGACGTGTTCCAACCCCTTAGCCCTCTTTTGGTTACAATCCAGGAGTTGTCCTGCATGTGACCTTAGTGTTGATTATTTGCAGATAGCTCTGTCTTGAAGTCTCGTGAATGTCCTCATAGAATGCCTGCATTAATATATTTCAGTATTAGGCAAAGTACCCTTACATTTAGGTCATGCCATAAACTGTTGGCACATGCTGCCCAAGTTCAGCAAAAACAATAACAGAGCCAACTGATTTGGCAAGCTATTCCACTGCTGTGATGATTTGCAGAAAAAAATAGCTGACAGATGCTGCTTGAGAATAAAGAATGTACTGAGCCAGAAGAGGCGTAATACTGTATTTCTTCGCTGTGCTCTGATTGGTATGACTTTCATATTTCATGCTTGTCTGAAATTAGCTCATGCCCTCATTTTACTTCACGCCACTTTGGACACTTTATTGTGTTTTGTCTACGAGAACAACACAAGCGTGCGACGCATTGGTGGACTGTGTTGTAACAAACTGTTCCATCCTTGTGGTAAGTAGACTTCGGTTGAAGATGAGGTGCCCCTAAGTAAGTTGTAGCAAAGGTGGACACATTTAGCATCTAGAAAGCCGAGTATGATATGGTTCATTTACGAGAAGCTCATGCCACAGTTTTTCACATCTATGAGATTGTGTGAATCCGTATGCTGTCGTAGCCTTCACACCAGACACTGTCAGAGCAGCACATGCCTTTTGAAAGCTGTCAGTTCGAACAGTAGGTAAAGACGCCCATATTGACAAATGCACCTCGACTTTATGCTCCTCCTCAATCCTCATAGAATGGAAGCAGCACTGTCCCTCAACTGACGCCACTATGCTAGCCATGGCATCTGAGATCTCAGCCGACACATGCCGAAAATCCCAGAGATCATGCACTATGCTTTTCAGGAGTTGCTGGAAAACATATCTTCGTTGAGCTGCAGATCTAGGACGTCATTTCCTCACTTCCTCTGGGATATTTTGGGTTGCGTGGGGGGCGGGGGGGACATACCCTTCAAGAACTGTGTGTTGAGCACCTCGGATACTTGTATTAAGCATTGCTTGTTCCTTGTATTGGGCATTGTTTGCGAAGCATTTATCCACTCCAGCCCGCTGAAGATCTTGGATGCCATTGACTGATGCTTCTAGAAATTTCCTGAATGAAGAGTTTGAAACACTTCTCTACTCCACTGCTTTCCAGAAGATCCTCGAAGTACCTGATTATGATGGCTTTGTTATGACGCAGTGACTGTCACTCAGCAGAGCCAGAGGAGTGCTGAGACGAGCTGCATTTGTAAAGATGGGAAAGACATGGCATAAAATAGTTTTAAAATCATCTACCTTGCACAGGTGTGAAACCCACATCCAAAACGCAGGTTAGATTGCGGTCTTGAGCCTTAGAATGTTGCAGATGCATATGCGCCCACTAGAGGTTGTTTAATGCGTGCTCATACAAAAAACCGACTGTTGAGAAATGTGGCATGTGAATTCCACCTGTGCAATGAATGAGTGAGTGTGAAGTTTGTTTTGCTAAGTGTTTACATGCAAGCTGGCGCCAGGCTGGAATTTCTTCTTTAGTGTAACTAATATTCAGAATGCACCAGGGTCACCGAATCACCGGCGAAATCTGAAATACGAAGCGTGTCGTGGAGGAAGTGGGAAGTGCAGTATGATACGCAGACCATGCAGGGTTGCAGAAATTTTTCTTCTTTTGGGGGCCAGCTTCTCCACGCTGCCTTTGTTGCGTGCATTGGAGTTAGATGAAGTCGAACATTGTAGAGTTGCATGCTATGTCACAAATAATTCATGTATGGGCAGGCTCCCTCGAAGGCTTCACGATGGTCTTCAGCCTAAGTAAGGGGGGTGAAAACAAATAGAAAAGAACATTAGTATTCATCTGTGTGCTGTGAATGCTTTTTCATGACATATGGTGCCGACAGCGTTAGTGGCCGGCCCATTCATAACATGCAATTGCTCAATGAGAAAATAAGACTGGTTTATCTCGAGCTGTTTCAGCAACGAATGAATAGATGCAGTGCACCCCATGAACAAATGCTACTGTGGGAAAAAGAGGGAGAATAGGGGGGGGGGGGGGGGTCACACCTCAGTGATTCTGTCCGTCAATGATTGTAACCACATCAATTGTTTTTGTGTTCGAAAAAAAAAAGTCCAATGTTGAGTCATGCTTTTCTACAGTTCCATTCGATAAAAACTCTAGCTGCATTAATTAAAACACTCATAGGGAAGATATTTGTGTTATCTCCGGCTCAAATCGTCCAGTATTCAGTGAATAAAACCTGTTTCATACAGGAAGTAATTTACTGTATGAAAATATTGTGGGCATTGTGACTCGCCCCGCCGCCTTTGTGCGGGCATTTGCTGATTACGTCACTTTTGCACTTGGGTCATTGCGCGCGAAATGTCCCAGATCCCAAAAGCGACCATTGCCAGTTCTTATGGAAAAAAAATTGGGCTATAGTAGGCAATTGTGTGAATGAGTTTTCACAAACGCATTTTTCTGGAATTTTTTCTTTTCTCTCTTTTTTTTTGTCATGAAATCATTTTTCCAAGTGTCTGTGAAGGAGGCAAAGTTCGTTGGGTGGAATATTTTTTTTTCTTCATTTGGGAAACCACATAAAATTATAAATCTTATTTTAGAATATTCTATTTGCCTTGATCTTTCATGCGATGTCATAAGTGTACGCATGTAAGCATTTTCCGTTTCTAAGGGGCTCGGTTAAAAAAAAGATCACTTTCAGAATTTTTTTGCATAACATTGTTAACGTTTCAGCCATATTAAGTTTTTTCCTGCATTTGCCCGTTGGTATTGTTCACGGTGAATATAACTTGAAATAAAAAAAATAAAGCTAGTTTCCCAAAAAATTGCTTTCAGAGTTGACAAAATGACTTTCACGACAATCAGACCTATATTACGCATCCAGGACTTCCAGATGAAGATACGTCGGATGGCTGATTATGTGCAACAACCTCTTAACTTTCTGATCTAGACATATTAATTCGAGTAAATTTTGTTTGAGGCAAGAATTTTTTTTTTCAATTCCGTAACCAATCTCGCCGGTTGGGTAGAGTTTCCTACAATTACTAAAAGGAATTATGGCTCTGCCATCGCTCAGCTCGTGCTCCCAATGCACGGGATACAGGCGCTTTTGCAGTTTCGGCTTCGAGGAGCAGCAAGCTGGGCACGTGATCGCAAAAACCTCTGACGTCTGCTCCGATGCGCACGCTGGCGCCCGAGCTTTGAGCAATCCACGTGGCCGTTGAGGCCGTGAAGACTCGCTGTCCTCAGCGCGCGGGGACTGCTTCGTCCTCCCCCCCCCCCCCCCCTCTTTACCTACATGTAGGTTAAGAGGCGGGCACCCCAGCTCGGTTGAATAATAAAGTTTAATGGCGTTTTTTCGGTTGTTTACGGTCCCTCCTTGATGTCGATGTCGCGAGGTGCTGCGTTTTGCGGTTGCCTGCGCGCACGTACGTTAAGATTGATTTAAAATATGTTCTAAGCTATATTCGCCGTTGATATTTTGCAGGCGGTGTATGTGCCCACATAAATGGATTTCACACGCTATCTCCACTTCAAAATTTTGTGTCAGTACTCCTTTAAATATATTCGCGGATGCAAAATATTGCCTTCTATCGGCGAAAATGGAAGTAGTATGCCTGCTCCTCTGAGAGTGAGGGCTATAGTTCCGGTTAAACATTCTTCTATAAAAAATTAAGAAATGTTGCAGTTTCGCCCGAAAGGCGAAGCATTGATTGCAATAGCAAATCTTTAGAAAGCTATACGAACAAAGGTCAGTAGTTTCATGATCTGCATAGATTGGTGTAAACAATGGCTGACTAAATATGGTATCGCGCGCGCGCAGCAAAAACGAATACATCTCACTAGATGACCGCCGACACTCGCTGTCAGAACGCTGGCGTGATGTAGAAGCGGTAGCAGCGGCAAGAGAATTCCCCGTCATGCTGCCTCTCGCTTCTATGCTAACTAGGTGACAAGGAGAGCGAGCATATAGCGCACACGAAGCCATCAGCTGCTATCCTGGGTAGCCTAGCCTTTCAACCGACCTCAGATTACCTACAAGATAGGGCGCGTGCGGCCGCGTTCATCCACCGAAGTAAAAGTGAAGATGCTCTGCGCGCTAACCTGCCCCTTTCCCCAACGCCTCCATCCCCCTTGCGCGCGTGAGAAGACGCCGCCGCCTCACGCCACGATCCTTCTTGGTTCGTCGTGGCAAGCTTTCCCTCGAAGCTACAGCATGCGGTGCGCAACCGCGGTCTTATCGCACTTAGACTTTATACGGTACATCACGGCGACGGCGGAAATTCGTTGGAGTGACCATGCCATTGCGATCGCAATAAAATGAGGAAACGGACATATGCTGTGCTCTCCGCTCATCCTTGTTTCTCTTTCTCTCTGTCGCTCGAGCGATGTTTTCTCTCCCCCTGCATGGCGCGCCAGAAACTGTGAAGTCATTTAGACGTCTCAAAATATGCACAACTTTTACGTAGGTAGCATGACGTCATGGATTGGAGTGAAAAGGCCGTGTGCTATCTAGGTGGTGTTGGATTAGCTGCGCCAGTAGCGACCTCGTTGCTCTCCGTCGCAGCCGAGCGCGCGCACAACAGTTTCTCTCCGGCTCCGAAATGGGTAGGTGACGCGTCGTACGTACACCTGAGGAGCAGGCGGCTTTCGATCAGCAACGCCGCGAGCAGAACTGGGAACGAGCTCGTCTTCGCCGTGCCGATGTTGCGGCCTGGGCGCAAGCAGAACAGCGTACCGAGGATCCGGCAGCCTAGTGACCCAGTGATAAACACCGGGGGCGCACGTTTCAGCTTCGCTGTTGGCGGACGGAGTGCTTGGGAAGTGATTTTTTTTTCGGCGTTCTTTGCCCCCTTGCGTCCATAAAACGAACAGAACGGTTTATTTTTTGTTAAATTATAGATTCTTGGGTTTTTGCGTACGAAAACCGCAATCTGTTTCTGAGGCGCGCCGTTGTGGGGGCCTCCGAATTATTTTAACCACCTGCGGTTCTTTACCGTGCACCCAGTACAGGTGCATCCTTGTTATGGTCCTCGCATTCCTATCTTCGCTTCCTATATCCCTCCTACAGCTTCGTTTTATGGCGTACATGCTGAAAAACGAACCGGCACGTCGTGACTGCTTAAAGCAACCCCCGGAAGGCGACTGCTATAGTTTCGGTTTCAAGGAACATGCTCGCTCCAAGTGGTTGCCGGATATCCTAACCTACTTTTTTATTTATATTTTTGTGAATTCTAAATCGGGCGAAGTGCTATAAGTGGTTGTCCTCGTGCGTCCGTCGAGCTTACCTCTGCCCACCCTTGCCACTCGCAAGGCGATATCAAAAGTCGGATCGCGCTTGGTCATCCGCTTCGGTTGTCGTCCCAAGTATGAAGATGGGAAAGATAAGACAGAGAAGCTCGATCAAGCGTGCGAACGGAAGAAGCAGGGAACCAGGTCAACCAAGCATTAGACGAAGATGGCTAAAGCGGACATCACGTGTGTTGCGCGGCTCTGTGGTGGTGTCTTCTCGTCTCGTGTCCCATCTACGTTTTGCGCCCAAGCTGCTATTCTAGCGGCTCTGCGCTTTTCTAACATCTGGAATTCCAGTTCTGCGAAGTTTTTCATGTTTCCTAATGGCAGCTGGTAAGCACAAGTATTTATTTTCTGAGCAGGCATTAATATTGCACGAGTAAACCAATTCTGTGCAAGCCTCAGTGGACTGACATAGGACCAGTGTCGCTCAACCCATTCGTCATGACGGCAGCCCATCTGCATGCTGTCGGTGAAATACTTGTACTGAAGGGCTTGAGTGCGTGTTTGTAGGGCTATACATTTTTTTTTAGTTGATCCACTTCACAGCACGCGAACAAAATTAACGATTGATGGTGCCAGAAAGTTATTTTCTTTATACTAACCCCCCACTATATGTGTGGACTAGTTGAAGTGCGGTCCTAAACTTAACCACAAGTTAGGAGTTTCAAAGCGACTACTTTCACGAAATGACGAAACGTAATATATTACCTTAGAATATTGGTAGTTAACGATGGTTTACTATATAATTATTTTTCATCATGACTGCTTGGCACTGGTATGTACGAGCGCTGCCCCAGCGCTTTAAAAGATAAAGCTTCTAATCTAAACGCGGCAGAAAAAAAGCGCTTCGTAAACATCGCCGCGCAGCCAGCAGACCTGCAAGAGGGCATCAGCTCAGCCCGCTTGCATGCGAAGTGGGAAAGGGCTTCGCGGCAAGCCTCCTCCTCCCAGGGGCGTGCCCTCTCCCTCTGCCCTCCGACCTCATCAGTGACGTCATGGAAGCATTGTTTAGTTTGTGAACTATTTCCAGTTGGATATCCTCCAACCGCCAGTGGTGGAAGCAGCCCTGCCGCCGCGTAACGGCATGGCACCGAGTGTCCCAAGGGAGGTATCGGGAGTTTCCGCCCCCTTCTTAAAGGATTAATATTTGAATATCAAACGTGCTAATATGCTCATATGTTCGTTTTCCTATGAATAAGGGCTTTTCCATTCAGCTTAGGCCGCGCTTCTTTTTTTTTTTATTATACTTTGTGTTATACTTTGCCGAACGCTCGAATTATTGAAATGCCTTGTTTGAGTTACGCGGTTTCCGAATGCGTTGAGTGCATAGCGGACCAAACGAAATTGCGAGTTTTGTTTGAAGTGACCGGAGTTTTAAGTTTTCGAGATTTCATTATGGAGACTCAACGCTACCTAACTTGCGTAAGGTTGGTGCATAAGGGGCGGTGTAGTTTCGCAATCGCATTATTGCGACCATGGCGCGATCTGGCTATCATTGTGCCTAGGGGACTTATCGATCGAAACAGAACCGGAATTGTGCGGTGAAGCGCTTCGAGGCTCTTAATTTGGCGAAGGAAAAAAAAACAAAAGGAAGCG
Source organism: Dermacentor albipictus (assembly GCF_038994185.2). Taxonomy (NCBI): domain Eukaryota; kingdom Metazoa; phylum Arthropoda; class Arachnida; order Ixodida; family Ixodidae; genus Dermacentor; species Dermacentor albipictus. The sequence goes on along the minus strand of NC_091824.1, from coordinate 119,026,484 downwards.
AACAAGAGTACTTCTCTTACGTACGTCGTTCACCTTTTGAAGATGGACGCTCCAGAAAGCAGATGAAAATTCAATCGAAGAAGACTGCCGCAATCTCTCTTACTCTCCAGACTTCCCCTGCGCGCTTCTTTCCTTTTTCTTGAATTCGATGAAACATTTTGTACTGAGCTCACGTCGCCTATATTGTGCGGGGAGCGCATGGCAACAAAGGCACGTAATGAAAAGGACTCTCGAGCCCGAACAATCGATCCGACACAGAATGGGCTGCTACTGTGCATCTTCTCGGCGTTCCGTGGGAGAGAATGCGTGCACGCTGTCGGCAGTGCTGATAAGAAGGATTGGGCTATGTGATTTGGTGGCCGCGATGTTGCAAAAAAGCTTGATCAGCGTCGCCGAAGAACTGCACCCCCCCTCCCCTCCCCACCGTCTCTCGCTTCCCTTGCCCTTTCACTGTTACTCCCACCCTCTTCCGCCATGAGCAGATCCGTTGTTCCCCCGTAACCAGCACGTCCTGTTTTCGTACCAAGAGATCCCGATCTGTGGAAGTACAAGGTAGCCGTGCGGAACATCGAAATTCGTCGAGAAGCAGAACAGACGACGTACGAATGAGACCGGTGTGAAAATAGGTAAGGGGGTGTTGGGCGGAGACCCTCGTAACTGTCGGCGGCTTCAAAGGGTGCTCCGGCACCGCTATATAAAGGGCTGAAATTCTGCTTTATCAAACTCTATTGCTATATTAAGCGAGCTCTAAAAGTTGCAGTCGACCATCATTAATTACATAGACTAGAAGTAGCTTCGGCTCGTATAGCACGGTTTAGTTGCTTCAGTAACATTACGGACGTTTTGTGAAGCGACCAAGTCGTGTATTTCTCCATGTGTGGCACTGTAGTGGAAGCCACGAGGCGTGGTATATCACTGGTAGTTTGCATAAGAAGCCGTAACCCGCAGCCACAAACGGAAAGCGTTGCCTTCTCGCTTGTTGCTAGTTTTGTTTCCCATCTATGACGGCCGTGTCTCTCTTCGTGGTCGACGTGGCTTTGAGTCGAAGGTGTTTTGGTGGATGATTAAGCATCGAAACGAATTCGGTCGAAGAGCAGAAAAAGCACCAACCGCATATCGGGTACCGATCGAAACGGAGGTCCTGAACGACAGCTTACCGTTATCTTACAAATCTATACAGTAAGTGCATTGTACCAGTGCTAATGTATGGGACTAAAACTTGCAGGATAATGAAGGAACTTGTGAAGACACTAAGGACCACGCAATGAGCGATGGAACAGGAGGTGGTAGGGACATGAAGATGGCAGTAGGGATTAGACGGATATCGGCTGTAACTGATATTATGGTCGAAACTCTGATGACGGAAGATAATTACTCAGGGGGTGTGATGAAATTAGGAAATTTACACAGGCTTGCGTAGCCGATAGAGCGGGAAGACGAAAGGGTATTTGGAGATCACTCAGAGAGGCCTTCGTAAAACTAGGGGGACCATTGGTGGTGGTGTTGATGATGGCTATGCTGGTGACATACGTATGGTGAGTAACCTGCTGGTGATAGTGTATCTTCACGTATTCCTTACGCCCCCGAAACAATCATATCATCCCAGAATCATTAGCTTGTATGGCTTAGGGGTGCACGTATACTTTACACGCATCTTACGCGCATCTATTAGATCGATCAAAGCGTGTGGATTATGACGCATGCGCATAACAACCTCTGAGTCGGTAAAGGTAGAAAGCTCGCACATGTCGTCGCCCCTGTCAACATGCAGTCGGCATCGCACAACTTCTGCCGTGAGCTTAGAGTTGTTATTTTACGCTAAAGGAGTTGCGCCTCTTTTTGCCTCTTTTAAGTACATTTGTGGCGCGTACTGGAACCGCGGAAAATAAAGCTGTACATTCAGTGCGGCATGTCTCCTGAAGTTGAACAAGCCATCGTTGTTGCTGCGTTGTACGTTGGAAAACTCACTTCTTTGGACACCGACGCGGAACCGCGAAGACACTTTTCGTGCATTTCACGAATACAAGTGGCTCAAGGGGCGTATGCATACGTGTTAGCGCAATACGATTCTGAGGGGAGCAATGGAAACATGCAAGGCTGGCGTGGTTAGCATCTCAAAGGCAGCGCGTCATAGTTCTCTATGCGGAAACGTTCCAAATACTTGCTACTGCGCTCCGTACGTGAACTTGATCTGTTTGAGAAATTAACCAATCAAATCGTAGTTGGCGGGTGTTGACAAGGTTGTGCGTTCACCTGATGTTGGTCATTCTGGCTTAGCGCGCGTCTTGTAGCCGCGGAATGTGGCCTGTATCTTGACAGCTGCCTTCGCCAGATCAGGGTCGTTCAGGTCCATGTCCTTAAGCTCCTGCAGGAATAGGTAAATACGTGTAGTTACGTGTGGTGTGGTGGCAGGAAGCACGCCGTTAGTACCTGGCGACGCGAAAATTGTTAAGCTCGGCCTCGACTAGTCCAAATAAATGTTCTTTTTTTAAACTGGCGCTTTGCTAGTGCGGTTAATTTTCCTTTTACTCCTTTGTATACGTATGCACTTTATTCGGCCGTTTTAGGTACGCTTAATACCGTGCTTTGTGTGCAGTTCGACATTCAATAACGTGCACTGCCGGCTTATCAAGCATGTGACTGTCACAAAGGAAGGCACGTCTACGGAGAATGCTTCCCACAGGCTTGCTTGATTTCACTCAACCACTTATATGCACACCTACTGTCTCGTACGATCTGTGTATAACTTCTTGAACGTTAGACTTATTTTCGAACTAAAAAAAAAAGACCTATCTTCGTGGTATACCGTGTCTCCCAGCTGACGTTAACCAAGTTGTTCAATGAAAAAATAATAAAATAAAATAAGCATGGTGCAAAATACGATCTCAGGACTTACGGCGTTCCGTCGTCATACTTCTGACGACCAAACACTGTAGGTATTAAGATCCTATCTAGCACCACGTTTTCCCGTTAATATTTACTTTTCGTTGAACAGCTTGACCAGCGTTAGCTGGGACACCCTATAAAGCTACTTGCATTATTCAAGCAGTACCCATCGTTCGACACCAGCTCCGGACCTTCTTCGGACTCGAGGACGCACACCAGTGACATGCGAGCGCGGTACTCACACAACACACGCACGCACATACATCAAATGAAATAAATTGTGTGACTATCCAACAACCTAACTGCACGTTATATGCAAGGGCACATACATGCACTAGTATACACACAGATGTGTCTAATGTCCTGATATAATTGGAGAAGTTTACTGGCTTTCGCTCTGGACAAAGCATTGGGAGACACTATCGTGACTTGAATATATATCTCTTTCACCATAGCACTGAGATGTTCGCGCGCAATTACGATTATTTTGTCAGCATTGCACAGAACACTGAAACGTTTTATCTGGTCATATCCTATATTTATCGCCTACTGAATTTCTTTCGTAAATTGTGAATCACCGATTTGCATTGAATCGTGTTTTCCCCACTCTGGCGATCGCGCTTCGGGGCCGCAATGCGCTGTTGTAAATAGGACAAATAAATGGAGAAAGATTTTGTAACGTCAAAGATTATGCTAGTTCGTTCTGCATGATTCGTAATGTAACAGTGTGTTTTTGGCGCTGGAACGCACATCACTCGTAAACAAACCATCTGTCGATCTATCGCAGCAACAGAAGCGTCCTTTATGAAGGAACTCGGGCATGCCATATAGGCTATAGCAAGTCACGTTTTCATTTGTATTTGATGCTCTTCTTGCTTATTCGTTTGTACCTTGTTTTCATTCCGCAACGCTTATACATATTCCTCGTGTGTCTTCATTGAAAGTTACGCTGCTATACAGTTTGAATCATGGAGAAGTACGCCAAATTAGCCTTAGATGTTTGCCAGTTTTCGCTCTGCAGAAATCATTTCGGAGCTTCGTCCGCATAGCCACGTGACCAAGGGAGAGCGAGCAAGACGTTGGCGCTCACGTCGGGCAGTTCCTTGTCGGCGTCGTCATCCTGGTCCTTGGATTCGCCTTCCTGCTGCTGGCCCTCGTGTTTCTTGGGTTCGTGCAGCGGGCTCTTGCGAACCCGGTGGCCCCGGAACGTGGCCTGGATCTTGCTGGCCGCCTGGTTTAGGCTCGGGTCGGTCAGGTCGATGTCGGACAGCTGCTTTCGCCAACGCCGTCATGCAAACCAAGGGAGGAAAAAAAAAGAACCAGTTCAAAATGCACCCTGTTGAATGGTTAGGAAAACTCGGCGTACGAAACGGAGATGCATCGGCGGGCGCTGTTAGAGCGTCACATCGGTAATGCCAGGCGCAGACATGAGCTGCCCTTGTCACGTGGAAGCCAAAAGTTAGTACATATGATAAGAACAGGACACAAGATAGGAGCACTGCTTTTTTGTCTTCTCACCTTTCATTTCTATCTATCTATCTATCTATCTATCTATCTATCTATCTATCTATCTATCTATCTATCTATCTATCTATCTATCTATCTATCTATCTATCTATCTATCTATCTATCTATCTATCTATCTATCTATCTATCTATCTATCTATCTATCTATCTATCTATCTATCTATCTATCTATCTATCTATCTATCTATCTATCTATCTATCTATCTATCTATCTATCTATCTATCTATCTATCTATCTATCTATCTATCTATCTATCTATCTATCTATCTATCTATCTATCTATCTATCTATCTATCTATCTATCTATCTATCTATCTATCTATCTATCTATCTATCTATCTATCTATCTATCTATCTATCTATCTATCTATCTATCTATCTATCTATCTATCTATCTATCTATCTATCTATCTATCTATCTATCTATCTATCTATCGTTTACGTCGTTTTTGGGCTTTCTGACGTTTTCCTCGTGTCACTACCGAGGTCTTATCAAAGCGATGGACGCTTACGGCGTCCCCTTCTCACCTCTCCGACAACGCCGTTTTGCTGAGTCATCGTATTCAAGGAAATAAAGAAAAATATCGCTATAGGCTGCTTCGACCATCTCCATCCCTATGACACGCTGAAGGAAAATGAGTATTTGCCACTCTGTCAGGCACAGATGCACTCCGCAGCAACGCCACACGACAGCACGTCGTTTATGACCGCGAAAGCTGCGTTTTCGGGCATGTGACACGTACTCCAAACGCTGCTTACCTAGTGCACTTTACTCAAGCCCTTCATGCCCTGCCAAATAAATAAATAAATAAATAAATAAATAAATAAATAAATAAATAAATAAATAAATAAATAAATTCGACTTTACAGCAACAAGTACTGAAAGAATAAGCAGCGCATATAACTAATATTAGGATGTCAAGTTGGGATTTGACTCTTTTTGATTTGAAACACTCGATTTGATGCGGTCTTGGTCCAATAATTTTGTTGAAAACGACTTTCAATAACAGTCTGATGTTATTTCTGTAGAAAAATCATTAGAACATTGGTAATTAGTGTCACTGCTGTGCTTCACTGGGAATAATATTTGGAGGGAAATAATTCGTAAAGGCTACTCAACTATAGACCATATTCACACTATCAATCAGGTGATATAGAAATGTGCGGAATATAACCAACCGTTACATATAGATTTCATTGATTACGAGAAAGCGTTTGATTCAGTCGAAACCTCAGCAGTCATGCAGGCATTAGGGAATCAGGGTATAGACGAGCCGTGTGTAAAAATACTGAAATATATCTGTAGCGACTCCACAGCCACCGTAGTCCTCCATAAAGAAAGCAAAAAAATGCCGATAAAGAAGGGCGTCAGGCAGGGAGATACGCTCTCTCCAATGCTATTCGCAGCGTGTGTACAGGAGGTATTCAGAGACATGGATTGGGGATAAGAGTTAATGGAGAATACCTTAGCAACTTGCGATTCGTTGATGCTATTGCCTTACTTAGTAACTCAGGGGACCAATTGCAATGCATGCTCATTGACTTGGACAGGCAAAGCAGAATGGTGGGTCTAAAAATTAAGCTGCCGAAAACTAAAGTAATGTTTAACAGTCTCGAAAGAGAAAAGCAGTTTACGACAGGCAGCGAGGCGCTGGAAGTTGTAAGTGAATACATCTACTTAGGGCAGGTAGTGACCACAGATCCGGATCATGAGACCGAAATAGAAGAATAAGAATGGGCTGGGGTGCGTTTGGCAGGTATTCTGAGAGCATGAACAGCAGGTTGCCATTATCCCTCAAGAGAAAAGTGTATAACAGCTGTGTCTTACCAGTACTCACCTACGGGGCAGAAACCTGGAGGCTTACGAAAAGGGTTTTACTTAAATTGAGGATGATGCAACGAGCTATGGAAAGAACAATGATGGGTGTAACGTTAA